>NC_048577.1:14026719-14051719 GCF_013265735.2 Oncorhynchus mykiss | reverse complement strand
GCCAATACCCCCTCCTCATTCGAATAGAAAAAAAGAGCCATCAAATTTTACAACCATCTAAAAACAAGTGACCCTAAAACATTCCATCACACAGCTCTACAATGTCAAGAGATGAAACCAGAGAAGAGTCCCCTCAGCCAGCTGGTTCTGGGGCTCAGTTCACCAACCCAAACCAACCCCATAGAGCCTCAGGACAGCACTCAGCCAGCTGGTTCTGGGGCTCAGTTCACCAACCCAAACCAACCCCATAGAGCCTCAGGACAGCACTCAGCCAGCTGGTTCTGGGGCTCAGTTCACCAACCCAAACCAACCCCATAGAGCCTCAGGACAGCACTCAGAAAATCTGGCCCAACCAAATCATCACAAAACAAAAATATAAATATATCACCTATTGGAAAGACACCACAAGAAAATCTAAGTAAACTTCAATGCTATTTGGCTCTAAACAGACAGTACATGGTGGCAGACTATCTGACCACTGTGACTGATAGAAAACTGAGGAAAACATTGACTAGGTACAGACTCAGTGAGCACAGTCTGGCTATAGAGACCGGTCATCACAGACAAACCTGGCTGCCCAGAGAGTACAGCCTGTGCTCACTCTGCTCCAGGGGAGAGGTAGAGACAGAGCAGCATTTCCTATTACACTGTGACAAATACTCAGACCTGAGAGAATATTTCTTTCCGAAAATTATAATTCAATACAAAGAATTTGAAACTATAAAAGATTTTAAAAAATTAAAATATTTATTGGGTGAAAAGCCTAAATGTGCAGTTTTGGCAGCCAAATATGTGTCCTCCTGCCACAACCTGAGGGAGAGCCAGTGAAAAGTGCAAAGTAATGCCGATAATATTTCCCATCTTGTTTTGTTTTGTCTTTCATACCACGTCATGTGTCTTCTCAGTCATGTTGACACTGGTCTACTACCATAGCTTTAATGTATTGTTGTTCTCATTGATATTGTTGTTGTAGTTGTTGTTAATGGTTATCCCATGTCCACTACTACTATTATTATTGCTGTTGGTCCCACCATTTATTTATATATAAATATATATATATATATTTTATATATAAATATATATTTTTATTTTATTTTTCGATATGTGTACTTTGACACTGTAAGTAATACTGAACTTGCCATGTCAATAAAGTCAATTGAATTGAATTGAATTGAATTGAGAGAGATGAATGAATGTTTATGTATGAATAATATGTCACATCTATATAGTAAATATGGACAAATTATTTGGAGAAGGAGAGAGAGCAGGAAGGGGGAGAGAGAGAAGTTGTGACAGAGACAGACAGAGGTAAACAGAAAGAGGTTATGAGAGAGGCAGAGAGAGAGAGACAGAGCGACAGAGAGAGAGAGAGGTTATGAGAGGCAGCAAGAGAGAGAAATATAGCGACAGAGACAGAGAGAGAAAGAGAGTGACAGAGAGAGAGCGAGAGACATATGTTTCCCATGCCAATAAAGCCCTTTGAATTGAACTGAATTGAGAAAGACAGAGAGAGAAACAAAGACAGAGTAGCCGTGTGTAGTAGAGTTGAAAGATAGGAGATAACTAGTCTGATAGGGAGAGTGTCAGGGAAGAGGAGGTGCTGGCGGCTGCTTTCCACACACACAATGCTTTCTAGAGGGAGAGAGAGGAGTGGAATGGAGGGCCTTCCGATTCAACTTCAGCTAATTGAAAGAGCTTTTTGGCAGGAATGGACTGCATAAGAGCAGAGGAGCGAACGGTGCTGATAATGAGAAGCAGAAAGAAAGGAGGAAACGAGAGTGAATGAAAGAAAGAGAGATTGGAAAGTGGGAACGAGGTAGAGGAAACGGACAAAGAGAGAGACTGAAAAGGTGATAAAGGGTAACATAAAAGAGTGAAAATTAAAAAGGAAAGATAGAAACCACAAAAGCGAAACCACAAAAGCGAGAGACAGAAAGATAGGGATGGGTTCTCTCATCCAGTTCTATAGGGTTCTATCAAAAGGAGAGTACATTTTAACTCAATAGCCCAAAAGCACAATGAAATAGTCCACTAAATACATCTCTACCCCAATAAAAAGGACAATGATTTATTAGCCAACAAAATTATGGCTGTATTCTCTCATTCTATACCCCCAGTCAGCCCTGAGATGAAGAGATGAGATTGGTTGGTGTGTGTGTGTGTGTGTGTGTGTGTGTGTGTGTGTGTGTGTGTGTGTGTGTGTGTGTGTGTGTGTGTGTGTGTGTGAGTGTGTGTGTGTGTGTGTGGCAACCATTTAGAGCTTCTATGATGCAGTCCTTGCCTAAAACAGCCTGAGGTAAAACCACTTTATCGGTGAAATAGGATGAGAAAAACATGCCATACGTACTACACGCATGAGAGACCTGCAGGAGTGTTAGACCACCGTGGGCACCACATACTTTACAGTAGAGTGTAGTACAGAGATGTGTGTGTTGTGTTTCGTGTTTTCGTGCGTGCGTGCGTGCGTGTGTTTGTGTGTGTGTAGAGCACAGGAATAGAAACACAATATCTAGATACTAAGGTTGTCACGCCTGCTCCCGCTCCCCCTCCCTGGAGCTAGAGGGCACCAGGCTACCCTTCTTTACACACACCTGCCACCATCATTACTCGCAGCAGTGCTCATTGGACTCACCTGGACTCCTTCACATTGTTGATTACCCCCTGTATATCTGTCTGTTCCTCGGTAGTGTTCCCTGTGTCTGCATCTATTGTTGTTATGTGTTCCTGTCCAGACGCTGTTCCTGTTCTGTTTCATGTCCGTCAGTTACTAAACCTTCACTTCCTGTACCTGCTTCTCATCTCCTGCGTCGATCCTTACAGAATGTGGACATCATTACAAGAAGCATCAGGGAATTTTCAGGGTTTGATTTTGTTGGTGACGTTGGACCCGGGGGCCGTCGCCGATGGAACCGGGGGTGCCTAAGCTGGCTTGTTGGGCTGTCATGCCCTAGCTGGCTCGAGAGGTTTCCTTGTCCCGGTTGGCTCGGCAGGTTCCCATCCCACGTCATGCTTCAGCCGGCTCGTCGGGCTCCTATGCCTCCGCCGGCCCATGAGTTTTCTTGTTTTGTTGGTGACGTCAGGCTTGGATTCCACCGCTGATGGAACCTGGGGTGCCTAAATTGGCTCTTCGGGCTGTCACGCCCAAGCTGGCTCGAGAGGTTTCCTTGCCACGGTTGGCTTGGCAGGTTCCCATCCCACGTCATGCTTCAGCCGGCCCATAGAGTTTCTACACCACAGCGGAATCGTCAGGCTGTTACGCCTCATTCGGCCCGTCCAGCTCGCCCAGGTGAGACGCTGGCGCACCTCCCGCTCCCCCTCCCTGGCGCTCGAGGGCGCCAGGCTACCCGTCATCATGCGCACCTGTTACCATCATTACGCGCAGCTGCGCTCATTGGACTCACCTGGACTCCCTCACTTTGTTGATTGCTCCTGCATATAAGTCTGCTCCTCTGTGTTGTTCCCTGTAGTAGCATTGTTTGTCGCGTTGTTTATGTCCAGATGGTGTTCTTGTTCCATTGCTTGTCTGTCTATATTAAACCTTCACTCCCTGTACCTGCTTCTCATCTCCTGCGTCGATCCTCACAAAGCTCACTTGAAAGGATGTAATATGTTATACTGAGTGACCGACGGAAAGGAAACGTACAGTTATTCACTATAACTACTGTTCCCTGAAGGAGGGACGAGGTACAACATACTATGGAGAGTCAATGACCAGTCATATTCACCTGAAGAACTGAAATCACACCCAACGGGACAATCACACCCAGGGTTCGCATTAATTTCCTCAATTCAGTACTGCTCTTCAGCGAGCCCAAACCCCTTGACAGCGTGGGGGCAAATACATTATACCTAGTTCCCTCCTTCAGGGAACAGTAGTTATATTCATAACTGCACGTTTATTTTCAGTCGGTCACTTGGGGACATACAATCATGCCCCAAGCCGGCTAAGAGTGTACCAAACTAGGTGGCCCACGGTAGGCCAAGCACACACAGGTTCCACCGGCTCCAAAAAAGGGTTATAGAAGCCACCTTTTCTCGAATACTTACCCGAGAAGCCTGAACTGTCAGAGCCTCATGAGGCCCCATATAAATCAAATCAAGATCAAATAAAATGTTATTAGTCACATGTGCCGAATACAACAGAATACAACCTTACAGTGAAATGCTTACTTACGAGCCCCTAAACTACATAAGGGATGCGAGTGACATTACACATATGGTTGATAAGGATCTCCATATTGCAATTGTACGGTCCCTTACAAGAGGCCTCAGGTCGTCCCCCAGGGCTCGGTCTTCCGGGAAGTCATCGAATAAAGTCTCTCGGACATTTGGTTTCCTTTTCATAACATTTTTACATTTTCATCATTTTTTCGCTGTATTGTAAAATTCCACCAGATGGCGACTGGCTGCTTATTGCAAATGGTCAAAACATCACCAAATGGACATGGGCGTTTCTCCCAAATGGAAAAGACTTCGAAAATGAAACTCGGTGAGCACAGGTTTGGCCAAATGGGCTTTATGCCCAGAAACAAGATGGTGTCGAGGCCTCAATGCTTTTTAAGTTGAGGCCCATTTTCTGGGATTAAAGGTCAAAAACGGTAATACAGCGCTAATTTGACCACTTCACGGCAAACTACAAAAACATACACGTGTAAGGAAAAAAAACCCCAGCCATTTATCTATCGTAATTTACGAGAAATAATTGAATGTCCGTTTGGTGATGGTTAAAGAAATGTTTTTTTTTCAAACAAGTTATAAATCCAGTTGTGGCGTGTTCTGTTAAGGCGGGTTTCGGAGCTCTACGTGATTTCTGTGATTTTCTGAACTCACGCACGCAAACACAGTCAATGGGGAGTGACACAGTGTGAGGCTTACAGACACATAGAGCCTATGTTACTTTCAGCTTCCTGTGACAACCGGCAGTGCCTTAAATTGGGGTCGTAGGGGGCTGCTTCGAAGGGTTAAAAAGGTCACATCTCTCCAAAATTTCATGTGTGATGAGGCAACCCTCATGAACTGTAAATCAGTCATTTCTCCCATCAGATGTACAAGAAAAACTCACACATACACAGCCAGGATGGAGTAACAGTGTGGGGCTTGCAGACACACAGAGCCTGCAATAGATACCGGTGTTCGCACCATCAAAGAACCGTCAGACCTAGAGCTCAGAAACTTTATATACATGTTCTAGAGCTTAAGTTGATAGTGCACAGTGAGTTATGTGGCTGTAGAAGGTTCTCAGCCTGAGAAACAGCCCTTTCTATTTTAAATTACTTCAATTCATTTTGAACATTGCGAAAATGGCGACATTTAGAAAAGTCCCAGAATCACAAGACTAGGTGCATTGAAACCGCCTCGGACCATAGAGACGGACCCTAGTTTCTGTCCAATAGTGCTTTCAGGGACCCCGTAGCAACGCCCAAAAAAAGTGCATTTTCAGCATAAATTAAGGTCGCTGCTCGGGCTCCGAATGACAGCTGGTGCTCTCATGCATGTTTCAGTGTTATTTGCCTCGAAGCGAGCACAGAAGTAGTTTAGCTCATCCGGTAGGCTCATGTCACTGGGCAGCTCTCGGCTGTGCTTACCTTTGTAGTCTGTAATGGTTTGCAGGCCCTGCCACATCCGACGAGCATCAGAGCCGGTGTAGTACGACTCGATCTTAGTCTGTATTGACGCTTTGCCTATTTGATGGTTCATCGGAGGGCATAGCGGGACTTCTTAAAAGCTCCAGGGTCCCGCTCCTTGAAAGCGGCAGCTTTAGCTCAGTCCAGATGTTGCCTGTAATCCATGGCTTCTGGTTGGTGTATGTACGTACAGTCACTGTGGGGACAACTCTACCTCAGGCGAGCAATGGCTTGAGACTTCCTTAGATATCATGTACCAGCTGTTGTTTACAAAAATACTTAGACCGCCGTCCCTTGTCTTACCAGACGCCGCTGTTCTATCCTGCTGGTACATCGTATAACCAGCCAGCTGTATGTTGATATTGTTGTCGTTCAGCCACGACTCCGTGAAGCATATAGGGAACCAGAACCTGCTGCAACTTGGCTATGAGCACTGCCATGCTGCCACTGCAGTCCATAAACCCCACAGTTCTAAGAACAATACTTACCTTGTGAGCCTGAAAAATCAGAACTCGTACAAGGAACCGCATGTCCAAAACAACAGAACCCCTGTTGTGATTTGGTGAAGCGCCAATGCATGCTACATAGCAGGTCCACAGACTTCAATGGTTCAAACGGAGGCTCGCACAGAGTGTCCAGGACCAAAGCCAGGTCTCAGATCGGTGCCACTCAGACACTGGTCTGAGCCAACGCACACCTTTCAGGTACCGCACCCCCAGAGGATGAGACCACTGGGTAGTGCTGTCAATCCCTACATGACACACCGAGATGGCTGCCATATATACCTCCAATGTGAAAAAGGCCCTGCTCAAAAAGTTATTGCAAGAACATCAAAATGTCCACCAAAGAGCTTTGAAAAGGAGAAACTCCTTTAACCGGACACCAACACTCAAACGCACGCCACTTATATGTATACAACCCTCTCGTAGAGTGTGTGACGCGCCAACTGTACAGTCATAATCACGTTCAAGAGTAAACCCCTAGTTCCCCGTCAAATTCAACCTTTCAGGGGCCAAACCAACTGATCCCATATATGTGGTCGTGGGTGCCAAACTCTCCCATCTGCCTGGGACAATAGATCCCGACTACACGGAACCCTCCACGGGTCCCAGCCCAACAGGCGCATGATCACCGGGAACCAGGGTTGTCTGGGCCAATGGGGACACACAACAATCAACAACAGACCCTTCTGAAAGACCCTCCCCACGGTGGCTTGAATCAGATGCATTGGAGGAAACGCATACCGCAGGGTACGAGGACACTGATACGCCAAAGCATCCGTTCCCAAAGGAGCGCCCAGATCCCTCATTGAGAAGAACAGACAACAATGTGCATTTTCTTGCGATGTTTAAGATCTAAGTTCGCCATGCTGATCCGGTCCCATATCTGGGGAACCACCGAGGGGTGCAGTCTCCACTTTGTAGAGATAAGACATCAACATCAACTGTTCAGATGAGTCGGTGGGAATCAAGCCTTTATGATGGAATTTCTGCAAAGAAACCAATACTAAAGGACACAAACAATAAGAAGAGACTTGCTTGGGCCAAAAAAACACTAGCAATGGACATTAGACTGGTGGAAATCTGTCCCGAGGACTGATGAGTCCAAATGTGAGATTTTTGGTTCCAACCGCTGTGTCTTTGTGAGACACAGAGTAGGTGAACGGATGATCTCCGCATGTGTGGTTCCCAGCGTGAAGCATGGAGGAGGAGGAGGTGTGATGGTGGTGCTTTGCTGTAACACTGTATGTGATTTATTTAGAATTCAAGGCACTCTTAACCAGCATGGCTACCACAGCATTCCACAGCGATACACCACCCCATCTGGTTTGCACTTACTGGGACTATCATTTTTTTTCAACAGGACAATGACCCAACACACCTCCAGGCTGTGTAAGGGCTATTTGACCAAGAAGAAGAGTGATGGAGTGCTGCATCAGATGACCTGGCCTCCACAATCACCCGACCTCAACCCAATTGAGATGGTTTGGGATGAGTTGGACCACAGAGTGAAGGAAAAGCAGCCAACAAGTGCTCAGCATATGTGGGAACTCCTTCAAGACTGTTGGAAAAGCATTCCAGGTGAAGCTGGTTGAGAGATGCCAAGAGTGTGCAAAGCTGTCATCAAGGCAAAGGGTGGCAATTTTGAACAATCTAAAATCTAAAATATATTTTGATTTCTTTAACACTTTTTTGGTTACTACATGATTCGATATGTGTTATTTCATAGTTTTGATGTCTTCACTGTTATTATACAATGTAGAACATAGTACAAATAAAGAATAACCCTTGAATGAGTAAGTGTGTCCAAATGTTTGACTGGTACTGTATGTATAAGAGAAAATTACACACTTCCTCCCCTCCCCCACGCACGCACACACATATACACTTCTTCTCATCCCACACTTCTCCCCTCTCTCTGCTTCCCTAGCCATACACACCAATAAGCCCCATAGCAGCTCATCATCCAAAACCACTTCTGGCACATTTTCTCATTACACAAGACCTCCTGTTCTGTCCTCTCCTAAGTGGCAGGGAGGGAGAAACATGAGTGAACCCTCCAGTCAGAGGCTATATCCCCATGAGGTCAACCTGCCCCCGAAAACCAGCAGAGAATGTGATACACAGGCACGCATGCGCTCACATGCATACACACACAGACAGACACAGACATACATACAGACATAGACACAACACCACACTTCCTCCCCAAACAGAGAGTGTGAGTCACTGAGCCCCCCCTGCTGTAGTCCATCACTGTCTGACAGCATGGCATGCAAATCTAGCATTACACTATCTATCCTCCGGTGGCATGGATCCACCACGTTCCTGAGTCATGCACATAGGGCCTACAGGGCATAATGTCTGTTACTGGGGGGTTGGAGGGGTTGAGGGGGTGGTGGGGGGAAGGTTTTCCAGGAGTTAGGGGAGGAGTTGAGGGGTGAAAGGGGGAGGAAGGGGCAGCCAGGAGGGGGTTGGGAGGAGGGTAGGGGCATCCAAGCCATTTAATTATTCTCTTTTTTTTAATTATATGTTTCTGGGCTGATTCACTGAGTCATTCACTGCTATGTCAAATAGGACCTATATTATTAGTGTCTTATCATAAGTAAGGGGACTCTGCTCTGTGTGTGTGTGTGTGTGTGTGTGTGTGTGTGTGTGTGTGTGTGTGTGTGTGTGTGTGTCTGTGTGTGTGTGTGTGTCTGTGTGTGTGTGTGTGTGTGTGTGTGTGTGTGTGTGTGTGTGTGTGTAAGGTTTTGACAAGGGTCCCAGGTGTACTCCAGGAGGAAGATTGAATGCCAGGCCCTAACTACCAACTCTGGGTCTCAGTGACAGAACTCCGTTGGGGATTGAAATATTAATGGGTTTGTGTTATTTTATTCCTGTTGTTTGGAAGTTGCGATGAGGGACGTGTACGCATAACTGCATCTGATAAGAAAACAAATAAACATCCCAAAAATGTTATACTTTCACCCACCCAGGTTGCTTATCTCACACACACACACACACACACACACACACACACACACACACACACACACACACACACACACACACACACACACACACACACACACACACACACACACACACACACACACACACACACACACACACACACACACACACACACACACACACACACACACACACACACACACACACACACACACACACACACACACACACACACACACAACAACCCACATATTCCAATCCACAATCCAAACCAACCACAAAAAATACAATTATGTTTATTTTTAGAAAAGGAACGTGGAGGATTGAGAGGGGAAAGGCATTTGTACAAGTATATATTGTCTAATAAGAGCAGCATTAATAATCCCCAACCCTTATTCGACTGTACATGTAACTCAATCAGTAACCCAACAACAGTGCTAGAGGAAGGGAGTCTAACACACACTCCCACAAAACACACATACACAGACACACACCTCCTAACCTCCTACTGTTCTTTGGACCTCTTTTAATTTAATCATTTTGTCCCCAAGCATTCAATTAGTCACAGAATCTATGAACAATGCAGGCACTAAAAGCAAAGCCCTATGAAGTTAAATGGAGATTAATTATTCATGTACTGAGTGTACTGTAATGTTCTGTACTGTAATGTTTTGTACTGTAATGTTCTGTACTGTAATGTTCTGTACTGTAATGTTCTGTACTGTAATGTTCTGTACTGTAATATTCTGTACTGTAATGTTCTGTACTGTAATATTCTGTACTGTAATGTTCTGTACTGTAATGTTCTGTACTGTAATGTTCTGTACTGTAATGTTCTGTACTGTAATGTGTCAGATAACAAAACAAGTAAATGAAGAAAGAGAAATGTGTTTTCTTTCATGATTACTGTGGTTAATGGTAAGATAAGACAAAGGCTGTTGTAGAAGACTGCACATATCCACCTCTTCAGGTTCTGCTGGGATGACTAAACAGAGGACAATGTTCCTCAAAGGTCTGTGTGTGCATATGTGTGTGAGTGTGTGTATGTGCATGGGTATTGTATGTGTGTCTAGGTGTGTGTGTACTATAAGGAAAAGGCTATATGGACACTCCTGACCTGCAAACCGATATTTCATTTCAGAATTGGCTAACATTTGGTTAGGGTCAGGGTTAAGGGTTTGGTTAAGGTAAGTGTCCGTTTTAGATTATGGTTAGTCGTTTTGCAGGTCAGTAGCGCCCTTATAGTCTCTACCATACTATACCCTATGTTTCTACCCCCACATCTAGGGCACTCACTTGAGCACTTCATTGGAGTTGCCTTGTTTAGAGCCCTTCTTGTTAGGGGTCTCGTTGCAGCCTGACTTGAGCAGCGTGTGTTGCCCCCGGTCCAGCATCATGGTGGAGGTCGCCATGGCGATGACAGCCACTGCATCCCGCACCCGAGCCTCCAAACTGTAGTCCCATTCGTCATACGACACCGAAATTAGCCCTGAGAGAAGGAGAGAGCGAGAGAGAGAGAGGGAAAAATAGAAGAAAATGGGGGGGTAGGGGAAGATGTGGAAGGATGAGGGGTGAAAAGGTGGGAGGTGGAGAGAGGTTAAGAGAGCCATCTCAAATAACAGAGGTGCCACATGAATTACAAACTGGTTTGTAATCCCAAAATCCAACACCCTTCATAGCTGAGTTCACCCAGAGTAGGATGAAGTTTCCCAGAAGATCAGTTTTGTATTTTCCGTTTAGGAGAATAAACGGCTCCTGGATCAGTATGCACCTTAACTTTTTACCCTTCTCCTGACCCCCATTCTAACCCCATCCAGTAACTACCTGTGGGAAACACGGCGGGGACATTATCGGCGTCGCCGGCCACTAGCGATGGTACGATCCAGGTATACCCGTATCCCGTCAGTCCCACAGAGTTTGCCACCTCAAAGATGGTGTAAGCCTCCTCCTTGGTGCAGTAAAGCAGGTAGACAGGGCTCTGCAGCTTCTTCATCTGGTTCTGGATCTTAGCGTCTCCGTCATCCACAGACATGTCCAACAGGAGGACTTCTTCTAGCTCCCAGCCCACAAAACTGTTCTCTATGGTGCTCCGGATCTATGGTGGGGGAGAGGGAAAGGGGGGTGGGGGGAGAGGAGAGAGGGAGGAGAAGGAAGAAGAGAGAGGGGAGGAGGAGGTAGAATAGTGAGGGAGGATGAGGAAAAGAAGAGGAGAGAGGGAGGAGGAGAAGGAGGAGGAAGACGAGGAAAGAAAAGTATTGACTGTTCTGTTCCAATATCCACACAAGAAACACCACTTGAAAAGTAAACAGCTTGTTTGTCTGTCAGTCTTTCTGGCTCCTCTCTTGGGTTTAGCTGTGCAGGTGTAAGACTAGTAGTGTGCCAGTTCAGCTCTAGTACTTGAGCTTTTAAAAAAACTATATATTTATTTTTCTACCTTAATTTAACTAGGCAAGTCAGTTAAGAACAAATTCTTATTTTCAATGACTGCCTAGGAACAGTGGGTTAACTGCCTGTTCAGGGGCAGAATGACAGATTGTCAGCTCGGGGGTTTGAACTTGCAACCTTCCGGTTACTAGTCCAACGCTCTAACAACTAGGCTACCCTGCCACCCCTTTAGGTCCTGGCTGTTTTCTAAAGAATGCTTTCAAGACAAAGGGAAAGGACAACAGGTTGGGTGTGGGGCATCACTCATAGGAACAACAGGTTGTGTGTGGGGCATCTCTCATAGGGGTTTCATAGGAACAACAGGTTGTGTGTGGTGCATCTCTCATAGGGGTTTCATAGGAACAACAGGTTGGGTGTGGGGCATCTCTCATAGGGGTTTCATAGGAACAACAGGTTGTGTGTGGGGCATCTCTCATAGGGGTTTCATAGGAACAACAGGTTGTGTGTGGGGCATCTCTCATAGGGGTTTCATAGGAACAACAGGTTGGGTGTGGGGCATCTCTCATAGGGGTTTCATAGGAACAACAGGTTTGGTATGGGGCATCTCTCATAGTGTTTTCATAGGAACAATGATGAATAAGATATAGAAACAGGAGAAAATGGATGCCATTTTTAAAATACTTTGCTTGGAGTACCAGATGTGCAGGGTTTGAACATGAGACTTTTCTTTTAGTTCATTGCAAAAGGCAAGCTCAGCCAAAGTACACTACATGACCAAAAGTATGTGGACATCCGCTCGTGGAACATCTCATTCCAAAATCATGGGCATTAATATGGAGTTGGTCCCCCTTTGCTGCTATAACAGCCTCCACTCTGAAATCTAGGCTTTCCACTAGATATTGGAACGTTGCTGTGGGGACTTGCTTCCATTCAGGCACAAGAGCATTAATGAGGTCGGGCACTGATGTTGGGCGATTAAGCCTGGCTCGCAGTCGGTGTTCCAATTCATTCCGATGGTTTTTGGTGGGGTTGAGGTCAGGGCTCTGTACAGGCCATTCAAGTTATTCCGCACCGATCTCTAAAAGCCATTTCTGTATGGATCTTGCTTTGTGCACAGGGCATTGTCATGCTGAAACTGGAAAGCGCCATCCCCAAACTGTTGCCACAAATTTGGAAGCACAGAATCATCTAGACTGTCATTGAATGCTGTAGCGTTATGATTTCTCTTCACTGGAACTAAGGAGCCCGAAACATGAAAAACAGCCCGAGAACATTATTCCTCCTCCACCAAACTTTACAGTTGGCATTATGCATTCGGGCAGGTAGCGTTCTCCTGGCATCTGCCAAATCCAGATTAATCCGTCGGACTGCCAGATGGTGAAGCGTGATTCATCACTGCAGAGAACGCGTTTCCACTGCTCCAGAGTATAAATGGCGGCAAGCTTTACACCACTCCAGCCGATGCTTGGCATTGCACATAGTGATCTTAGGCTTGTGTGCGGCTGCTCGGCCATGGAAACTCATTTCATGAAGCTCACGACGAACACTTCTCGTGCTGACGTTGCTTGCAGAGGCATTTTGGAACTCAGTAGTGAGTGTTGCGGAGGACAGACGATTTTTACGCGCTGCTCGCTTCAGCTCTCTGAACTGACCTTTTGGAAAGGTGGCATCCTACGACGGTGCCACGTTAAAAGTCACTGAGCTGTTCCGTAAAGCCATTCTACTGCCAATGTTTGTCTATGGAGATTGGAATGCTGTGTGCTCGATTTTATACACCTGTCAGCAATGGGTGTGGCTGAAATAGCCAAATCCACTAATTTGAAGGGGTGTCCACATACTTTTGTATATATAGCATATTTGAACTGATTTCCAATAGTATTTGAACCCAGGTCTGGTCTGCCTCACTTTGTTGACAAAGTCCTGGTATCCGGGGTAGTAGGTGGTGACGATGGAGAAGATGTACCAGTCGTATTCCTCCATGATCTTCAGCATGATGGAGGCCTGCTGCTCTATGGACGGGCCAAACTGGAAGAACATGGAGTGGTCGTCCTGCAAACACGGGGAAGAGAGAGAAGAGCGAGAGGGAAGACAGAAGAACGGGACGTCAGGTCAACGGTCAAACGGAAATGAGATGTAAAGGAGGATAGTACACGTACAGCACATGGGGCGGCCACACACACAAACAACATCTGGAGACTCAAGGGAGGTCCAAGGGGCGATGTTGTTCAGTCACCCATGAGGACGTGATGGTTGAGATGCATTATTTATGGAACTAAGGGACTGGAGGGGACATCAGAGGAACTGTATGAAGAGGTCACACCCAGCATCAGCTGAACGTCAGGGGTCTATTTGTGTTCATGAGTTTGTCAGTGGGGGAGTGTGTGTATGATTACTAGTGAGTGAGTGTGAGCGAGATTGTGAGTGTGCGTGTGTGTGTGTGTGTCCTCACAAGGATAGTAAAACAAGGAAAATTCTGATAAGTGGGGACATCTCACCGGTCACCACAAGGAAAAAGGCTATTTTAGGTTTAGGGGTTAGGTTTACGGTTAGGGTTAGGGTTAGAATTAGGGTTAGTGGTTAGGGTTTAAGGTTAGGTTTAGGGGTTAGGGAAAATAGGATTTTGAATGGGAATCAATTGTTTGGTCCCCACAAGGATAGTAAAACAAACATGTGTGTGTATGTGTGTGTGTGTGTGTGTGTGTGTGTGTGTGTGTGTGTGTGTGTGTGTGTGTGTGTGTGTGTGTGTGTGTGTGTGTGTGTGTGTGTGTGTGTGTGTGTGTGCGTGTTTGTGTGTGTGTGTGTGTGTGTGTGTGTGTGTGTGTGTGTGTGTGTGTGTGTGTGTGTGTGTGCGTGGGTGTGTGTGTGCGTGTGTGCATGTGTGCGTGTGTGTGTGTGTGAGCATTGTGCGTGAATCTGCTCATATGTACAGTGGGGTTTGAAATGATTGACACAAAGATAAGAAAACATTACTGTATAAAATAAATGATTCAAATACTGAGCTGTACTGTATGCTACACAAATGGAAAAGTATATTATTTTATACTAATACAATTGCTCAGAGAAATAGATGCAGTTTTTTTTCTCAAAAAGGCAGGAGTCAATATTACTGACACCCCTGTTTTCAATACCTCACCTTACAAGGATAATGGCACTAAGCCTTTTCCCAAAATGTTTAATGAGTTGGAGAACACATTGGGATGAATCTTAAACCATTCCTCTTCCAGGAAGACAATAACACCAAGCATACATAAAAATCCACAAAATAAATGGTTAACTGGCCACATAATCAACTTTTTGCAATAGTTATGTCAGTTTCCAGACTTGAAACCAATTGAAAATGTGGTTTGATTTGAGGAGGACAATCCTGTAAAACGCAGACGAAGGATATCAATGACCTGGAAGGATCTGGAAGGATTCTGTATGGATCCCTCCCAATGTGTTCTCCAACTCATAAAACATTTTAGAAAAAGGCTCAGTTACGTTATCCTCCCAAGATGAGGTATATGAAGGTATTGAAAACAGGGTTGTCAATCATTTGTAACCCTACTTTTTCAAGACAAAAAAATGATTACTTGTTGAACAAAATCTCTTTCACTGAGCAACTGTATAAGTATAAAATAATGTTTTTTTTAGCATACAATATAGCACAGTATTTAAATTATTCATTTTATATAGTCATTTTTTCTAATCTTAATCAAGGGTGTAACGTTGGTCCCCACCGTACGTGTACACAGTGAGTGAGTGAGTGAGTGAGTGAGTGAGTGAGTGAGTGAGCGAGCGATACCGTTAGTTTGTGAATGAATATGTGTGACGTCCATACGATATCTGCATGTTCCCGTGTGCAAGCAAGCATGGCCTGCCTATGTGACAGCTCTGTATGTGACTCTGTGTGTATGGGCGTGTCCATAGGTTGTGGCTCCATGTTACTCCTGCAGCAGGCTGTGCTGAACTCTCCCTGGCTCAGGTCTACTCGCTCCACTCCACATCAAAGCCCACTTCCCGCCCTGTTACATCTCCCACCTCCCCCACAGGGACAGATATGGCTTGATCCGTTACCTAGCTTCTGCTTTGATGAGGTAATCACATTCCATGTCAATGGGGGACGGAAGTGTGGAAGTAGAATAGGGGAGGTTGGGGGATTAATCCTGAAGCGTTGACAGTCAGGAGACACTTCACTTGAAATAACTGTGTTAAAATAATATGCTTGTGCGCAGACGCTCCCTTAAACTCTAACCTTTCTATTGAAACCCGTTGCTATTTTGACTACGTTCCATATGTTCTGAGGGTCATATACATTTCTAAGGTGAGTGTTATTGTATGTATGCTGTGTTTGTCCCTTCCCATAACTTCCTGTCAATCAACCGCAAATCCACGGCAGCCATTGACTCCTCTTGATCCTCCACGTTTCTCAATCTATCCTGAGCCCTAATCTCTCCTCTTCACACCTTTACACACTTCTCTCTCTATTCTCTCTCTGTCCTACATTATTCATCACTGTGCGGATACAGATATAATTTAATTTGAAGACTTTTTTCCGCTCTTTTCCTCTATCATTCTATTCTCTCTTTTCGTTCTCTTTCTCTCTATCTCAAATGTCATTCACTTGGATCAGCAGACACCTATTCCATTATTCATAGAATAACAGCTAATCAGTCTAATGTTCTCTTTAATATCCTCATCAATTCACACGTTTTTATTCTCCTAATGGAATTAGTCTGTCAGTGTTTTTTTTACTCTTCGTGTTTATCTTCTTCACACCAGGTCCTAAAGCTCAATTAGCTCATGTCTGCGAGGTGCCAACCAGTGTCCTGCAGGGCCAGCAGGGTCAAACTGTCTCGCTCCTGCAGGGCCAGCAGGGTCAAACTGTCTCGCTCCTGCAGGGCCAGCAGGGTCAAACTGTCTCGCTCCTGCAGGGCCAGCGGGGTCAAACTGTCTCGCTCCTGCAGGACCAGCGGGGTCAAACTGTCTCGCTCCTGCAGGGCCAGCAGGGCCAAACTGTCTCGCTCCTGCAGGGCCAGCAGGGCCAAACTGTCTCGCTCCTGCAGGGCCAGCAGGGTCAAACTGTCTCGCTCCTGCAGGGCCAGCAGGGTCAAACTGTCTCGCTCCTGCAGGGCCAGCGGGGTCAAACTGTCTCGCTCCTGCAGGACCAGCGGGGTCAAACTGTCTCGCTCCTGAAGGGCCAGCAGGGTCAAACTGTCTCGCTCCTGCAGGGCCAGCGGGGTCAAACTGTCTCGCTCCTGCAGGACCAGCGGGGTCAAACTGTCTCGCTCCTGCAGGGCCAGCAGGGCCAAACTGTCTCGCTCCTGCAGGGCCAGCAGGGCCAAACTGTCTCGCTCCTGCAGGGCCAGCAGGGTCAAACTGTCTCGCTCCTGCAGGGCCAGCAGGGCCAAACTGTCTCGCTCCTGATCAGCGACCAAGTTGCATGTCCTGTCCACTCACATCAGTGTTCACTAGCCCTACTAACTGTGATGTGATGCCCAACACTTGTATGGGCCCTGGTTATAAGTGGTGCACAAAATAGGATAGAGGGTGCCATTATGGATGGAACCTATGAGTGAAGTGAGAGATGCTCAACGGATAAATGAATAAAAGAGAGCAGAGAAAGGACATTTTTCTTCGAGATGGAAAAATACCTATTATTGTAACTCTCTGAAGAGTATTGTTTGAATTTTGACATGCTTTTGTCGGCGTTGTGCTATGCGAGTTTGATTGTTCAGCGCGAAATCACGCGAGTGGACGCGTACATATTATGTGTTGTAGTGGCACCACTTCTGCTGCTACACAGCTGCATGTTGCAGACATTAGCTAAAGGAGGCTAGTAAAGTACAGTAGCTTAAATGACTCACTATCATCATTATCCCGTTGGTCATAAAGATGACAGCAACCAGCCTCAGTAGATATACAACACTGTAACCTATTGCATCTCCCTAAGGATTTGTAACGTACTGTACTGGGATGAAGCATAATATGTGAGTAACCCGTCTTTAACATAGTGACTCTAACACCTCAACCACTCCTCACATCAACCACTCTGCAACAAATGTATGAATATATGCAGAGTCTCTTATACAGAAAAGTGCTTCCATCTCTTCCTTCTTTGCAGGATGTCACTCGTTTCTATAAGATGTGCTGGGATGGGGAGCAGTGTTGAGGGCGGACTATTATTTAAACCTATTAAGACTCTGAAGTGTTGTGAGCTTGATTTATATCAGATCGTCACGGTGGCTTCGCCTGGCGTCGGCGGCGGAGCTGCCTGCTTCCTCTGCTGCGTCAATGTGTACTGTATGTGTACTGTGGTGTGTGTGTGTGTGTGTGTGTGTGTGTGTGTGTGTGTGTGTGTGTGTGTGTGTGTGTGTGTGTGTGTGTGTGTGTGTGTATGTGTGTGTGTGTGTGTGTGTGTGTGTGTGTGTGTGTGTGTGTGTGTGTGTGTGTGTGTGTGTGTGTGTGTGTGAGCAGTCTAAAGCGGGTCTGAAAGGATTTGGCAACTCATCTCCATGTCATGCCAATGAAAGCCTGTCTCCAATTAGATTTGCAGGGAGAGAACGACATATCAGCCCTCCGCTTAACAAGCCCTGGTGGGAGAGGATTGAGAGAGAGAGAGAGAGAGAGAGAGAGAGAGAGAGAGATAGAGAGAGAGAGAGAGAGAGAGAGAGAGAGAGAGAGAGAGAGAGAGAGAGAGAGAGGGAGAGAGAGAGAGAGAGAGAGATAGCGAGAGAGAAGGATAGAGAGGGGTGATGGATAGAGAGGGGTGATGAAAGAGAGAGAGAGAGGGGGAGGGAGTTGGCAGTTGGGGCTGAGTGAGAGATAGAGAGGAGTCTCAATTGAGAAAACAGGAAAAACCTAAGAACTCCCAGAGAGAGAGAGAGTAAGAACAAGAGATAGATTCACAAACACACACATTCACACATTGAAGTAGCAGCTGCGTTATAGTAGACACATCCTTTCCCTCCTCCTCTCTTTTTCCACTTCACTCCCCTCTTTCAATCCACCTTTTATCCTCTCACCCCTTCCAACTATCTTGCCTCTATCTGTCTTTCCTCTGTCTTTTCTCCATCTATCTATCTTCCCTCTGTCTTTCCTCTGTCTTTTCTCCATCTATCTATCTTCCCTCTGTCTTTCCTCTGTCTTTTCTCCATCTATCTATCTTTCCTCTGTCTTTTTTCTGTCTTTCCTCTGTCTTTCCTCCATCTATCTATCTTCCCTCTATCTTTCCTCTGTCTTTCCTCTGTGTTTCCTCCATCTACTTATGTTCCCCTTGTCTTCCCTCTATCTTCCCTCTGTCTTTCCTCTGTCTTTTCTCCATCTATCTATCTTCCCTCTGTCTTTCCTCTGTCTTTTCTCCATCTATCTATCTTCCCTCTATCTTTCCTCTGTCTTTTTTTCTGTCTTTCCTCTGTCTTTTCTCCATCTATCTATCTTCCCTCTGTCTTTCCTCTGTCTTTTCTCCATCTATCTATCTATCTTCCCTCAGTCTTTCATCTGTGTTTCCTCCATCTATCTATCTTCCATCTGTCTTTCTTCTGTGTTTCCTCCATCTATCTATCTTCCCTCTGTCTTTCCTCTGTCTTTTCTCCATCTATCTATCTTCCCTCTGTCTTTTTTTCTATCTTCCCTCTGTCTTTCCTCCATCTATCTATCTTCCCTTTGTCTTTTTTCTGTCTTCCCTCTGTCTTTTCTCTATCTTCCCTCTATCTTTCCTCTGTCTTTTTTTCTGTCTTCCCTCTGTCTTTTCTCTATCTTCCCTCTATCTTTCCTCTGTCTTTTTTTCTGTCTTTCCTCTGCCTTTCCTCTGTGTTTCCTCCATCTATCTATGTTCCCTTTGTCTTCCCTCTATCTTCCCTCTCTTTCCTCCATCTATCTATCTTCCCTCTGTGTTTCCTCCATCTATCTATCTTCCCTCTGTGTTTCCTCCATCTATCTATCTTCCCTCTGTGTTTCCTCCATCTATCTATCTTCCCTCTGTGTTTCCTCCATCTATCTATCTTCCCTCTGTGTTTCCTCCATCTATCTATCTTCCCTCTGTGTTTCCTCCATCTATCTATCTTCCCTCTGTGTTTCCTCCATCTATCTATCTTCCTTCTATCTTTCCTCTATCTTCCCTCTGTCTTTTCTCTATCTGTCCTTCCATATTTTCTCCCCAGCACGTTCATCCTGCTGTCAGTCTCGCTCTGTGGTTTAAGCTCACCATGCTTCATCATCAAATTTCTTCGCTAATCAAATACACACAGAGTTAATTCATCTAACATTCCTTGTTTAATTAGGAATGACCCTATTTTGAAGTCTTTCCTGTTGCGTCGCTTTTTCTTATGCACTTCATTTGAAGAACCCACAGTGTCTTGATTGAATTACTCCGCTATTTTTGGTCCAGGAAATGATTACACAGTTGCTCTCGTTTCATTTGCTGGGCAGCCAATAGACTAAGAACATGTGCATTCTATAAATGACGAGCTCTGGAAAATGGGGATGGCAATCATGGGAGCTAGATATAGAGTGCGGTAGGACATCGCAACAATTTTGTGAGCAGCACAATATAAAATCAAAAAGGACCTCAGCATCTCAAATCTCTAGCTCCAATCTCCGATGTCATTAACAAACTAGCAAAAAGTTTTCGCCCTTGTTGTGTGGCAATTAGCCACTCTCACAGTAAGAAGCTGTTAATGTTATGCGTAAATCACAAGCAAATCAATGTTTGACAAAAAGTGCAGGTTTTGTACTTTAGTCAACAAACTAGTACATCTTGTGGCTGCCAGGTAGCAGTCTCACAGAAGCTGTTCTGTTGGTCGCTTCAATGAATCCCAAAGAAACCATGTATGTACAGTAGTGTTTTGCGTATCTTACAGTCCATTAAAACGGACATTATAGAGTTATTTTTCCAGCATAATGTCCATTTTAACAGACTGTAAAATACACTGTGACCTTTATTATCAGCATGCTGAGGCCTGTCCTCACCACAGCCAGCAGGCTCTACCTCTGACCTCTGTGTGGGGAATATCATGTTGGTCACGTCACCAAACCCCCGTGGTCACAACCATCCTCCACACACACACAAACCATGGTCACAACTATCCTCCACACACACACAAACCATGGTCACAACCACGCACGCACACAATCACACACACACACACACGGAGGAGGTTAAACTCAGGTCATACAATATGACTGCTCATGCACTGGTTCTACAGCTTGGAAACATATTTACCTCTCTCTCTCTCTCTCATAACCTCTCTCTCTCTCTCTCTCACACACATCCCTCATTCAGCACAGGCTTTGGTATTCCAAATAAATTCATCTGAAAAGACCCTCAGCAAAAGACACACACACACACTCTCTCACACACACACACACACACACACACACACACACACACACACACACACACACACACACACACACACACACACACACACACACACACACACACACACACACACACACACACACACACACACACACACACACACACACACACACACACGGAGGAGGTTAAACTCAGGTCATACAATATGACTGCTCATGCACTGGTTCTACAGCTTGGAAACATATCTCTCTCTCTATCTCTCTATATATATATATCTCTGTCCCTCTCTATCTCTCTCTCTCACACACACACACAAACACATCCCTCATTCAGGGGGATTTACCATGCACGCATACTATATGTGCATGTAGTGCCGTACATTTACAGTGTGGCAAAAAGTATTTAGTCAGCCACCAATTGTGCAAGTTCTCCCACTTAAAAAGATGAGAGAGGCCTGTAATTTTCATCATAGGTACACTTCAACTATGACAGACAAAATGAGAAAAAAAATCCAGAAAATCACATTGTAGGATTTTTACTGAATTTATTTGCAAATTATGGTGGAAAATAAGTATTTGGTCAATAACAAAAGTTTATCTCAATACTTTAAATAATAAGCACCCCCCACACCATCTCTTCCATGCTTCACGGTGGGAACCACACATGTGGAGATAATCCGTTCACCTACTCTGCATCTCAGAAAGACACAGCGGACCGGACTCAACAGACCAAAAGGCAAATTTCCACAGGTTTAATATCTATTTCTCGTGTTTCTTGGCCCAAGCAAGTCTCTTCTTATTATTGGTGTCTTTTAGTAGTGGTTTCTTTTCTCCTCTGAACAGTTGACGTTGAGATGTGTCTGTTACTTGAACTCTGTGAAGCATTTATTTGGGCTGCAATTTCTGAGGCTGGTAACTCTAATGAACTTATCCTCTGCAGCAGAGGTAACTCTGGGTCTTCCTTTCCTGTGGAGGTCCTCATGAGAGCCAGTTTCATCATAGCGCTTGATGGTTGTTGCGACTGTACTTGAAGAAACTTTCAACGTTTTTTGACATTTTCCGCATTGACTGACCTTCATGTCTTAAAGTAATGATGAACTGTTGTTTCTCTTTGGTTGTTTGAGCTGTTCTTGCCATAATATGGACTTGGTCTTTAACCAAATAGGGCTATCTTCTGTATACCAACCCCTACCTTGTCACAACACAACTGATTGGCTCAAACGCATTAAGAAGGAAAGAAATTCCACAAATTGACTATTAACAAAGCACACGTGTTAATTGAAATGCATTCCTGCTGACTACTTTATGAAGCTGATTGAGAGAATGCCAAGAGTGTGCAAAGCTGTCATCAAGTCAAAGGGTGGCTACTTATAGATAAAATATATTTTGAATTGTTTAACACTTTATTGGTTATTTTGGTTAACACTTATTTCATAGTGTTGATGTCTTCACTATTATTCTACAATGTAGAAAATAGTCAAAATAAAGAAAACCCCTTGAATGAGTAGGTGTGTCCAAACTTTTGTCTGGTACTATACATGTAGACACATTCACATACTGCACTGTACAAACACACCCACGCAAGCAAACACACCCACGCAAGCAAACACACCCACGCAAGCAAACACACCCACGCAAGCAAACACACCCACGCAAGCAAACACACCCACGCAAGCAAACACACCCACGCAAGCAAACACACCCACGCAAGCAAACACACCCACGCAAGCAAACACACCCACGCAAGCAAACACACAGCAGAGTCCCCTTACTTATGTAAGACACTAATAATATAGGTCCTATTTGACATAGCAGTGAATGACTCAGTGAATCAGCCCAGAAACATATAATTAAAAAAAAAGGAATGACAGAAACTGATCAACTCATAGTTGATTTGAAATAGCAGGAATGATTTATCACCCTCTTCCCCAACATATTTCTTCCTCCTTCACCATCTTCTCCATGTCTGTTTCCCAACACCAGGTTCTGCTCTCAATAAACTGTTTAATAATGTGCTGAATATCTAATTAAAATAAATGACTATCACTTTGTGTTTCAAATTTACGTGTATTACACACACACATACACACTCCTGTGTGAGTGCACACGCACAAGCGCTTTTTTCCAAACCTCTCCTGGCAGGACTCACATCATGTCAGCCCTGGCAGGACTCACATCATGTCAGCCCTGGCAGGACTCACATCATGTCAGCCCTGGCAGGACTCACATCATGTCAGCCCTGGCAGGACTCACATCATGTCAGCCCTGGCAGGACTCACATCATGTCAGCCCTGGCAGGACTCACATCATGTCAGCCCTGGCAGGACTCACATCATGTCAGCCCTGGCAGGACTCACATCATGTCAGCCCTGGCAGGACTCACATCATGTCAGCCCTGGCAGGACTCACATCATGTCAGCCCTGGCAGGACTCACATCATGTCAGCCAAGCCCATTACATCCTGAAATACACTGAAATGGATTGACGGCGAGGGACATGGGGATGACAGATTAAAGGACAAGACCAGGACAGAGAGGCTGGTGTTCAGGACAGGAAGGAAGGGAGGAAGGAAGGAAGGAAGGAAGGGAGGGAGGGAGGGAGGGAGGGAGGGAGGGAGGGAGGAAGGAAGGAAGGAAGGAAGGAAGGAAGGAAGGAAGGAAGGAAGGAAGGAAGGAAGGAAGGAAGGAAGGAAGGAAGGAAGGAAGGAAGGAAGGAAGGAAGGAAGGAAGGAAGGAAGGAAGGAAGGAAGGAAGGAAGGAAGGAAGGAAGGAAGGAAGGAAGGAGAGTCTGGTTGAGACAGAGAAGAAAAAAGCCCAAGACAATGAGGAAAGGAGGTTGGAAGGATGGATAAGGAGAACAAGACCTTTGCACTCTGCGGTTAATGAAAACCTCCCGTCACGAGGAGTTGATTAAGCTTGTTAACAGTGGGAGAGCATGCTGGGTAATTAATCAATGACACATGGATGCGCTGCATGCTGATTGGTCCATTCCACCCCAGCCAATAGAGAGGAGCCACCTATACGTGACCCTGACTGAGCCCGAGATGGATAACTAACTACCGTGTGCTATAGTGCTTTCTCAGTTCCTCTTTCCTTGATTCCTTGTGTCCTCTCTCCTCGCCTCTTTCTCAAAACACATTGGAGGAGAAGGTCTTCATTTGAATGCTAAGCTAATGCAGTGTCACTATAGAAAGACTATACTGTAAATACACTGGCGTAATGAATAGAGTGACCGAGAAGAGAAAACAACAGTTTGTATAAAAGTATATCGTTGTATAAAAGCATATTGTGGTCCAGTGTGGCTCAGTTGGTAGAAAATGGAGCTTGCAACACCCGGGTTGTGGGTTTGATTCCCACGGGGGACCAGTAAGAAAAAAGTATGAAAATGTATGCACTGCACAATTCACTCTGGATAAGAGCATCTGCTAAATTACTAAAATGTAAATGTATCAATGTGTCCCTGGAGAATGTAAGGAAATGGGAGTGCATAATGTAGGATTTACTCTAGCCTTGATTTCCCATCAAAGATCAACCTCATGAGAAAATGGCCAGTGATTTTATGTGGGTGTTTCACTTCTGCCAAACACATGTGTGTGTGCTCGCTCTCTCCCTCAGACACCCCTCCTTCCCCTCTTCTCTCTAACAAGCACAGAGGGTTAGAGTGCAGAGTAGAGCCAAGCACAGAGTACAATGAGATACATGCGGTTCACAACCCTGTCAGTGCGTTTTTTGGCAAGTCTTGACTCCCATTTCCACTCCCTCTCCTCTCTCGCTCACTCCCTCTATTTGTCTCCTCTCAGCCTAACTCTGTCCGCCTCCACTTCATGCTGATTCCTCCCTTCATTCTGTTTTCCCTTCACTAATATCTCTCTCTCTCTCTGTCCATTAATCAGCATACTCTCTTTCATTCTCCAACTAACTCCTTCTGTCATCTACAGTATTTATTTAAAACACTCTCTCTGTCTCAATTCAATTTGAATTTGAATTTAAGGGGCTTTATTGGCATGGATAACATTTGTTTACATTGCCAAAGCAAGTGAAATAGATAATAAACAAAGTGAAATAAATAATACAAAAATAAAAGTAAACATTACACTCACAAAAGTTCCAAAAGAATAAAGACATTTCAAATGGTATAATATGTCTACAGTGTTGTAATGACGTGCAAATAGTTAAAGTACAAAAGGGGAAATAAATAAACATATAAATATGGGTTGTATTTACAATGGTGTTTGTT
>NC_048577.1:14019219-14021719 GCF_013265735.2 Oncorhynchus mykiss | reverse complement strand
TAGGGTTATGTATAGTTTTAGGTTTTGGGGGTTAAGGTTGGGGTTAGGAGTTAGGTATAGTTTTATGGTTTGTGTTTTGGGGTTAAGTTTAGGATTAAGGTTAGGGTTATGATTCAGTCAAGAGTTAGGGTTAGGAGTTAGGGTTAGGCATAGTTTTAGGGTTAGTATTTTATGGTTAAGTTTAGGTTTAGGATTAAGGTTAGGGTTATGATTAAGTCAAGAGTTAGGGTTAGGAGTTAGGGTTAGGCATAGTTTTAGGGTTAGTATTTTATGGTTAAGTTTAGGTTTAGGATTAAGGTTAGGGTTATGATTAAATTTAGGTTTAGGATTAAGGTTAGGGTTCGGGTTAGGAGTTAGGGTTAGGTATAGTTTTAGGGTTAGTGTTTTGGGGTTAAGTTTAAGTTTAGGGTTAAAGTTAGGATTATGGTTAGGTTAAGGGTTAGGGTTAGGAATAGTTTTAGGATTAGTGTTTTGGGGTTAAGTTTAAGTTTAGGGTTAAAGTTAGGGTTATGTTTAGGTTAAGGGTTAAGGTTAGGAGTTAGGGTTATGTATAGTTTTAGGGTTAGGTTTAGGGTTAGGGTTAGGAGTTAGGGTTAGGTATAGTTTTAGGGTTAGATTTAGGGTTAGGAGTTAGGGTTAGGTATAGTTTTAGGGTTAGGGTTAGTGTTTTGGGGTTTAGGTTTAGGTTTAAGGTTAGGGTTATGATTAAGTTAAGGGTTAGGGTTAAGTTAAGGGTTAGGGTTTGGGTTAGGGTTTAGGGAAAATAGGATTTTAGATGGAAATCAATTATTTGGTCCCCAGAAGGATAGCAATACAAAACTGTGTGTGTGTGTGTTATACTGCAGTTAATTCCTCTCTTAGTAATTAGGCTGGAGGGGCCAAATGCTCTTGTTTGTGCCAGCCCGGAGCCCTGTTTTGTGATGGCACGGTACGGTTGATGATTCAATGGGCAGCATCTTTTACAGAGTGGCTTGTCACAACAACAGCTGAGATATACTTATGTCAGTGCGTCATCGCCTCGCTCTGTCAGAACACAGTCCCAGGTCCCCTGTCACATTTACATACTAGCCAACGCCACTAAGGGCCCGCAGCTGTCTGTCTGATGCTGGAGGGGGGCTCTGGTGTGAATCTAGAAAACTGTGTGTAATAATTGTTCATAATATTTCAAAACAATGGATCAATTGAAACAACTGATGGCCACTATATTATCTCCCGTTGATCTCTGATTTAACCATCAATACTAGCTAAAATCTCCATCATAGCTGATCTCTGATTTAACCATCAATACTAGCTAAAATCTCCATCATAGCTGATCTCTGATTTAACCATCAATACTAGCTAAAATCTCCATCATAGCTGATCTCTGATTTAACCATCAATACTAGCTAAAATCTCCATCATAGCTGATCTCTGATTTAACCATCAATACTAGCTAAAATCTCCATCATAGCTGATCTCAATTGCAACCATCATCCAGCACCGATTCACTGGTCCATAATGCGGATGTTGGAGTTATCTTTATGTCCGAATCGCAACCAACAGTTTTCAAGACGATTTCACCCTCTGGTGAGTATTATTATCAGAACATTTTCATCTTGTTATTTGAGCAGAATTATAGGGTGATTTATCTATTTGACAATCATTCCATACAACTGAAATAAAGTATTTCTTTACAATTGATGTAATCCCTGAATGACTTGACTTTTCTTACTAAAACATGGCCATTTTTCATCAAGAGGGTAAAGGGAAATATTCCTGAACTCGCGACACATTTGACAGTTGAAACTAAATTGTGGTTGTGTTGCGTTTTGAATCAAATGATATTGTATTTTAATAAAGTTACACAAAGTTGCACAAATAATTTCATAAGGGTGTATTTCTTTCTAGTGGTGTTCGTGGTTTGGCTGGTAGAGAAGAGTAACATTTCCTATGTGGTGTGGATAGTGGAGATTATTTTGTTACTTGCAGAAACACTGATTGAACCTTTATCTGTTCTTACAGGACAACAAGGCCAGTCGGCCTACTGTGGCATACTTGACTTTAATGAAGAAACAATGTCTGAATTGGAAAGAAATGTGTCAGGGAGAGTTGTTCCTTATTATCTGGAAGTTGTTATCCTAGCCAGAGAAACAGACAATGACTATTTTCCAAGCCATTTCCGCTGTCTTGCATCAAGCCGTCTTGACTGAAACGTGGATTAATGTGCACTGTCCCTGTAAAAAAATACTCATACCCAAACACCATAACAGCTTCAGATCAGCTGGTCTGCTAGTTTCATTCCGCAGTTTATTCGCAATCAGGTTGATTTTTAGCTCGGAGCTCCACGGAACCTCCCGTTAGTAGAGTGTTAGGAAACTCATCGGTAACCTGCAGGTAACCTCTCAGTCGAATAGTCATCCAATCTACAGTAACATCCTATAGTAAAGGAAACAGGCTACAGTATTTACTGTAGATGTACACACAGCTACTGGACAGCGCTATACGCTAGACAACTGAAGGA
>NC_048577.1:13779219-14016719 GCF_013265735.2 Oncorhynchus mykiss | reverse complement strand
AGGAGGAGAGTTCTGGGTATTTACTCAGGGAGAGAGAGGAGGAGAGTTCTGGGTATTTACTCAGGGAGAGAGAGGAGGAGAGTTCTGGGTATTTACTCAGGGAGAGAGAGGAGGAGAGTTCTGGGTATTTACTCAGGGAGAGAGAGGAGGAGAGTTCTGGGTATTTACTCAGGGAGAGAGAGGAGGAGAGTTCTGGGTATTTACTCAGGGAGAGAGAGGAGGAGAGTTCTGGGTATTTACTCAGGGAGAGAGAGGAGGAGAGTTCTGGGTATTTACTCAGGGAGAGAGAGGAGGAGAGTTCTGGGTATTTACTCAGGGAGAGAGAGGAGGAGAGTTCTGGGTATTTACTCAGGGAGAGAGAGGAGGAGAGTTCTGGGTATTTACTCAGGGAGAGAGAGGAGGAGAGTTCTGGGTATTTACTCAGGGAGAGAGAGGAGGAGAGTTCTGGGTATTTACTCAGGGAGAGAGAGGAGGAGAGTTCTGGGTATTTACTCAGGGAGAGAGAGGAAAGGTTGAGTTTGCTCTAATTGACTAGCGCAGGGGAGGGCAATCATTTACATTCATCACAGAGGCTCACTTTGTTTAGAGTGAGGTGAGAGAGAGAGGGAGGGAGGGAGGGAGGGAGGGAGGGAGGGAGGGAGGGAGGGAGGGAGGGAGGGAGGGAGGGAGGGAGGGAGGGAGGGAGGGAGGGAGGGGAGAGATGGGAGAGATGGGAGCGATGAGAAAATCATATTCCTGTCTGATCGAGTTTCTCTCATTCATCAACACCCCTCTGATGGGCAGGATTTGTGTGTGCGTGAGAGAGTGTCTGTTCGAGAGAGTGTCTGTCTGTGACAGTTGGTGTCTTCAGAAGCAGCAGAGCCTGTCATCTCCAGCTCAGTGATCTTTGTCTACAGTATGTGGAGAGCAGTGACACCCTGATGAGTGGCACGTTCATTGAGACACACACCGTTGCTGCTGCTTATAATTCAGGCCCCGTCCAATAGTAATAATCATCCTAACCTTCGCTCACACACTGCCCAGCAGTAAGGACTTACACCTCCCTCTGTGAGCTCACACACTACCCAGCAGTCAGGACTTACACCTCCCTCTGTGAGCTCACACACTACCCAGCAATCAGGACTTACACCTCCCTCTGTGAGCTCACACACTGCCCAGCAGTAAGGACTTACACCTCCCTCTGTGAGCTCACACACTACCCAGCAGTAAGGACTTACACCTCCCTCTGTGAGCTCACACACTACCCAGCAGTCAGGACTTACACCTCCCTCTGTGAGCTCACACACTACCCAGCAGTCAGGACTTACACCTCCCTCTGTGAGCTCACACACTACCCAGCAGTAAGGACTTACACCTCCCTCTGTGAGCTCACACACTACCCAGCAGTAAGGACTTACACCTCCCTTTGTGAGCTCACACACTACCCAGCAGTAAGGACTTACACCTCCCTCTGTGAGCTCACACACTGCCCAGCAGTAAGGACTTACACCTCCCTCTGTGAGCTCACACACTACCCAGCAGTAAGGACTTAACACCTCCCTCTGTGAGCTCACACACTGCCCAGCAGTAAGGACTTACACCTCCCTCTGTGAGCTCACACACTACCCAGCAGTAAGGACTTAACACCTCCCTCTGTGAGCTCACACACTGCCCATCAGTAAGGACTTACACCTCCCTCTGTGAGCTCACACACTGCCCAGCAGTAAGGACTTACACCTCCCTCTGTGAGCTCACACACTACCCAGCAGTAAGGACTTAACACCTCCCTCTGTGAGCTCACACACTGCCCATCAGTAAGGACTTACACCTCCCTCTGTGAGCTCACACACTGCCCAGCAGTAAGGACTTACATCTCCCTCTGTGAGCTCACACACTACCCAGCAGTAAGGACTTACACCTCCCTCTGTGAGCTCACACACTACCCAGCAGTAAGGACTTAACACCTCCCTCTGTGAGCTCACACACTGCCCATCAGTAAGGACTTACACCTCCCTCTGTGAGCTCACACACTGCCCATCAGTAAGGACTTACACCTCCCTCTGTGAGCTCACACACTGCCCAGCAGTAAGGACTTACACCTCCCTCTGTGAGCTCACACACTGCCCAGCAGTAAGGACTTACACCTCCCTCTGTGAGCTCACACACTACCCAGCAGTAAGGACTTACACCTCCCTCTGTGAGCTCACACACTGCCCAGCAGTAAGGACTTACACCTCCCTCTGTGAGCTCACACACTACCCAGCAGTAAGGACTTACACCTCCCTCTGTGAGCTCACACCCTATTCAGTTACTGGAAGTGTCTAATACACTGACTAACCTCCATTTATCTACACTACATAGAATCCAATGATACTATATGCTGCACACTAATACTACGACATAGACAGTTATGGACACTACAAGTCATCAAGTGTACACTAACAACCCCATTTATCTGCATTACATAGAGCTAGGGGCTGGGAATTGCCGGGGACCTCACGATACAATATCATCACGACATGTATTGTGATTCTCATGATTCTCACGACTCGATACGTTGTGTGATTCAATACTGCGATTTCATTGCGATTTGATGTTCCAAACACTTTGCTCTCTGCGGCAGAGAGAGAAGAGAGAGGCAGGAAAACATTTGTTTTGATGAGTCAGGGAAATAAATGCGCTGAAAACATGTCGGCTCACTATTTAAAAAAGAAGATGGAGAACAAGCTATAGGATGAGAAATAGTGTTGTTTTGTCGCAGGTACAGCCGACTAGCACTAGCCAATGCTGGTCTTGTACACTGTGGCCTAACACGATGGGGTGTATACTCATTAACACTGTCTTGAACACTGTATTAAACACTGTATTGAACATTAATATTAAGGAGTTTAATCGGCAGCTATGATTAACAAATAGTACATTCAGATGAGATGAATAACAGCTGTGACAAAACGAATACAGGCGAACCTTTAATGTGATCATTTGCTGTTTCAGGAAGAGAATATGACAAACGTTCTCACTTGTCGTGCAAATGTATCAAAGGCGACATAGCTGATTTGCATTTAATGCCAAACGCTATATGCTTTGAATTAAGTTGTGAATCAAAACAGCTGGCCGTTGTCAGAGAAAAAACGATCTGCTGTCACGAGAAGCAGACAGAGAATGTCGTTAGATTTGAATTATCTGTCATCGCTTCTCATTTAATTGCACCACATGGTAATTATCACGCCTGGCATTCACTAAACAGAGAAAGGCCAGATAGGCATCATTACATTGAGGGAATGTATCAGAATGGCCCATGCCAGGCAGACACACTAAAACCTTTAGTCAACTGTTGAAAGGCCACACACAATATCACTGAGCCCATCAAGGACATGATTAGACATCTAAAAGAAAAAAGGAAAGAGAAGGCAGGGGAATATGAAAGGGGTTTAACAGGGAAAAGAACAGAGGTGAAAGCGTAAGGAAATAGGGGAATGTGAATGCTGACAGAGTTGAAGAGAAGGACATATTGGAGAACAACAAGAGAGTGAGGCTGTGGACAGTCAGGAGGGAGGGAGGGATGGGGTGCAAACACGCACGCACACGCACGCACACGCACACGCACACACACACACACACACACACAGGCCTCTCTCAGCCACTGACTATCTTAATGGTCCCTTGACTGCACTCCATATTGAGATGGATCAAAGCTGCACCCCTGGGACAAGGCCAGACCTTGGCCCTGTACAGTATCCTAATGCACTGTGGGGATGCAGAGAAACCTACAGATGTACCATCTTAATTTGAGCCAATTTGCTACAGCAGGAAAAGGATCCTGCAGCAACAGGAAATGTGAATATTTATGTGGATTATAATTCATGGACATTTTTGTAAGGATTGATACATTTTCGTTAGGGCAAAACAAGTCAGAAATGTCTAAGTGGACATTGCAAACTTTAAAATCCTTTTTAAAACTACAAGTTGGCATTTCCTGATCAAACGAAGATCCTACATCTGTAATGGAGTGTGGAGATGGAACTACGGCAGGAGGATGAGAGAACTATACAGGGACAGAAGATGACAGCAAGAGGATGCACTGTGAAAGATGATTCATTTGGACGGATGAAGGAGAATGAATAGAGTGTGTTGCTTGTGTATTCTTCAGGTTGTGTTCATGTTGAGAGAAACTGATAAATCAAATAGGACACTCGATCAGGGCTTCTCTGTCACGTCTCTCCCTTTTCCTCTCAATATCTCGTCTACTTCAATGAAATGCTGAGTCACAATATTTTAAAATCAGGACAATTGCGACACTGGGAAAAGTGAGAGAGGGACACTAAGAGAGACAAGAATGATAAAGTGAATCGACGAATAACGTAGTGACTCAGAGAGAGAGTGAGCGAGTTGTCATTGCTGAGTGAGAGGGTGGCGGCCGCTTCACATACAGTTAGTGCAGGCAGCTTGATTTTAATTCTCTCCATCTTTTGGGATTGATCCTAATTGCAACACGGGTCATTATGAAGAGACAGTACCTTATCCCATCATGTAAAACTGAACAGCACAATGGGAAACACGGTCCTAAAAATAACGGATTGGAACAGAACAACTGAACAGAACAATGGAAGTGGATCCGTGGCCAGTCGCAGTCAGGGGCTGTGGCGCCACGGCAACAGATTAGCTATCTCCCAAGCTTCTTAGCAAACGGTTGAGTGTGTGGGTTTTGGCCAGAAGGGACAACAGGTTATTTTAGAAATGAGCAGAATTTTTGTAGCAGGTTAGGAAAACATTCATAGCAGGTTCGGATAATTAACGTAGCAGGTTGGGAGAACTGGGTTACATTTGGGGAAACGGTTAGGGTTAGCCAAAATGCAACAAACAAACAAAATATGTTGATGTCAATTTTGACATAATCTCTATTCTTTAGAGCCATGACCGAGTGGTGCCAACTGGTGGTGGTGGAGGATCCAATGAACTGGAAGACAACTGGGTCTACTATAGGCTCACTAGCCCCCACACTCTTACAGGAAGTTTAAAGCAATTGACCCTCACCGGTCAATTGTAGCTCATAATACCAGAAATCAATCACATTCACTTGGTTGACAGGAGGTTTGGGGAAGTATAGGCCATATATACCATATAGGCTACTAGGCTGTGTATAGGGTGTTTACCGTCTTCTGGTGTTGAAAGAAAGGTCAAGGTACCACTTTAAACAAACTACAACTTATAAAGGCTTGATAGGGCATTCATGAAGTCTTGGTAAAGATGAATCTATGCTTCAGAATATATTTATATTTCTTTCATCTGAGTGTTTAAAAATCTGTAATACACGAGAGCTAGAATAAATGTTGTATGAAGTGGGTACCAGAAGTGAGAAATGATATCAGGGAGCAGACTCCTCTGGGCAGCTTGTTTCACAGAAAGCAAACTGCGGTCTAATCCCCCAAACACAACGCAAGGTCATTATCATTCAACCCCAACACACACACACACACCCACCAACACTCCAACACTGACATACACACACCGCTTAACTCCACACAGTAGAAAGCTCATTAGCCAGTGGAGTATGATAATGAGAATAAGGTCCAGTATTGTGTCCAATAGAACACACATTGCAGCAGTGTAAATGAATGACAGAATAGCACGGACTGTGTGTGTGTGTTTGTGTGTGTGTTTGTGTATGTGTGTGTGTTGGCAGCAGTGTACATGAATGGCAGAAATAGGAGCGACGTGTGGGTGTGTGCATTGTTTTGTGTATAATCGGTCTACCTGCACCTGTCAATGGCTCACTGATCCACCCTAATAGGCCATTCAGTAGGAAAAGAGGGACAAATACAGCGCAGGGTAAGGTATTCTAAGCGCATAACGGACCAATCACATTCTCTTATTTTCTCCGTTGCGTATTGAGGCGAACACAATGGTTTCCGTTCACAGTGCGTCTGGCGCTGAAATGGACATGCATGACGCGGGATCGGGATGACATTTTTGCTGGAAATCAATTGTTCAGTGGCTGGATACTGTATCTGGAAACCTGTTTGGCAGCGTAACAAATGGCAGCTTGTTCCCTATATGATGCACTACCTTTGACCAGAGCCCTATGGTCCGTAGTCAAACATAGTGCACTGCATGAGAATAGGGTGCCAGTTGGGACGTAGACTTTGCATCTTAAAAACCAAGCTGTTTGTCCTATACCGGGACCCAGAGTGAAAGGTTAGGGGAGGTTTAGAAGGGAGAGCTAGAATAGATTACTGGAAATGGTGTTAGAATAGATTACTGGTAATGGTGTTAGAATAGATTACTGGTAATGGTGTTAGAATATATTACTGGAAATGGTGTTAGAATAGATTACTGGTAATGGTGTTAGAATAGATTACTGGAAATGGTGTTAGAATATATTACTGGAAATTGTGTTAGAATAGATTATTGGTAATGGTGTTAGAATATATTACTTGTAATGGTGTTAAAATAGATTACTGGTAATGGTGTTAGAATAGATGACTGGTAATGGTGTTAGAATAGATTACTGGTAATGGTGTTAGATTAGATTACTGGTAATGGTGTTAGAATATATGACTGGTAATGGTGTTAGAATAGATTACTGGTAATGGTGTTAGAATAGATTACTGGTAATGGTGTTAGAATGGATTACTGGTAATGGGGATAGATTAGATTACTGGTAATGGTGTTAGAATGGATTACTGGTAATGGTGTTAGAATAGATTACTGGTAATGGTGTTAGAATAGATTACTGGTAATGGTGTTAGAATAGATTACTGGTTGTGGTGAGGCCTCATATGACCTATTGGGACACAGAGTGAGAGGTTAGGGGAGGCTTAGACAGGAGAGTTAGAATAGATTACTGGTCGTGGTGAGGCCTCATATGACCTATTGGGACACAGAGTGAGAGGTTAGGAGAGGCTTATTTTTATTTGTTTTATTTCACCTTTATTTAACCAGGTAAGCCAGTTGAGAACAAGTTCTCATTTACAACTGCGACCTGGCCAGGATAAAGAAAAGCAGTGCAACAGAGACAACAACACAGTTACACATGGAATAAACAAGCGTACTGTCAATAACACAATAGAAAAAAAGAGAGTCTATATACAGTGTGTGCAAATGGCGTGAGGAGGTAAGGCAATAAATAGGCCATAGTAGCAAAGTAATTACAATTTAGCAGATTAACACTGGAGTGATAGTTGAGCAGATGATGATGAGCAGATGATGGTGTGTAAGTAGTGATACTGGTGTGCAAAAGAGAAGCAAAGTAAATAAAAACAATATGGGGGATGAGGTAGGTAGATTGGGTGGGCAATTTACAGATGGACTATCGGTTAGCTGCTCAGATAGCTGATGCTTAAAGTTAGTGAGGGAAATGTAAGTCTCCAGCTTCAGCGATTTAAAAAATGTGTTCCAGTCACTGGCAGCAGAGAACTGGAAAGAAAGGCGGCCAAAGGAGGTGTTGACTTTGGGGATGACCAGTGAGATATACCTGCTGGAGCGTGTGCTACGGGTGGGTGTTGTTATCATGACCAGTGAACTGAGATAAGGCGGAGCTTTACCTAGCATAGACTTATAGATGACCTGGAGCCAGTGGGTCTGGCGACGAATATGTAGCGAGGGCCAGCCGACTAGAGCATACAGGTCGCAGTGGTGGGTGGTATAAGGCGCTTTGGTAACAAAACGGATGGCACTGTGATAGACTACATCCAATTTGCTGAGTAGAGTAATGGTGTTAGAATAGATTACTGGTAATGGTGAGGCCTCATATGACCTATTGGGACCCAGAGTGAGAGATATGGGAGGTTTAGAAGGAAGAGTTAGAATAGATGACTGGGAATGGTGGGGCCTTGATAGATGATTGACCCAACAACCTGAAGGGAACAGAGGTATTGATGCTGGGGTTGTTTTGATGTTGCACTTGCACTCACACACAGCATGTAGGGATAAACGCACACACGCCCACACGCACGCACGCACATACACACACACACACACATGCACACAGGATCACGGTGCATACAACTCCCCCACATGACTCTATAGGCTTCATGTTCCATCTCACCCACACACATCTCTCTCGCCATCTGAGAACTCTCTCTCTCTTTGCTTCCTCCATCTTTCTTTCCCTTTCCAGCCTCCTCCTTTTCATATTTACATATCCGGTGCAGTAATGTGCACCAAATCCCTTATTTCTAAAACATCTATCACAATAACTTCTCATCTATTCTCCATCAGTCCCCCATCCCTCCATCTCTCTTTCTCCATCCCTCCCTCCATCTCTCCAGTCAGTTCCATCCCCCCATCCCTCTGTTCCAGGTTTAGCTTGTACACAACCTCACACTACCTACCCCCATGACCAAAGAATTTTGGCTTCATCCATCTATTCTATCCCTTCCTTTTTTTCAGAGGCTCAGAAAATAAACATGCCTACCTCCCTCTGTAGTTGTCCTTATATATATAGAGAGAGAAATGTATAAGCATGGGGTTTCCATGCCAACCGTATCAGCCGCATTCAGCCTACAGTTCCGTGTTCAGTGTGTGTGTGTGTGTGTGTGTGTGTGTGTGTGTGTGTGTGTGTGTGTGTAAAACGAAGAGAGAGAGAGAGGGAGAGAGAGAGAGAGAGAGAGAGAGAGAGAGAGAGAGAGAGAGAGAGAGAGGGGGAGGGAGGGAGGGAGAGAGAGAGAGAGAGAGAGAGAGAGAGAGAGAGAGAGAGAGAGAGAGAGGGAGGGAGGGAGGGAGGGAGGGAGGGAGAGAGAGAGAGAGAGAGAGCATCATGGAGAGGGAAGGAAAAAAGGAATAGAGAAGCAAGTAGTAATTACTAAGAACAGAGAGAAAACATTCCTTTATTTCTTCAGTTTTCATCTCTTCACATCTCTCTCTCTCTACCTGTCCTTCCCGCTCTCTAATAGGCCTTTAGCGTGTGTTTTTCCCCTCCTGACTTGTATTGTTGTCCTGGGCATGTGTCTCAATGTCCCTGTCAGTCCCTGTCAGTTCCTGTCAGTCTCAGTGTTGGTGCTCTCTGTCTATCTGTCAGTTGTTAAATAGGGTAATTATATGTTGAGTAGAATCCTCTTCCTCCCTCACACCCACACACATATTCTGGATAATTTCATAACCCTATCTCTCTCTCTCTCTCTCTCTCTCTCTCACTTTCCTCTGAGAGGCTTGTTTCTCAGATTAATGTCTGTTTGCAAACCCCAAGCTGACCTTTGCTAACAGCCTCAGACCTTTGTAAAATACCATCTCACAGTCAGTGGTTGTTTTCATGTGATCCATTAAACCGAGTTCAGGGGGTTCATAGAGACACAGATGTAATTTGGTCTCCCTCTGATTTTGGTCACAGTACTAAACAGGTACATAGAAGAGAGCGATATCTTCTAAGGATGCTTGAAGTCTTTAAAACTGTCTCCAACTTTCTAATTTCCTCTCTTTTAACAAAAAGGAGGCTTTATGCTGTTGTCGTGACTTGACTTTAACATTCATCTGAAGACTGTTGTTTATCTATGTAACTAACTACACTGCTCAAAAAAATAAAGGGAACACTTAAACAACACAATGTAACTCCAAGTCAATCACACTTCTGTGAAATCAAACTGTCCACTTAGGAAGCAACACTGATTGACAATACATTTCACATGCTGTTGTGCAAATGGAATAGACAACAGGTGGAAATTATAGGCAATTAGCAAGACACCCCCAATAAAGGAGTGGTTCTGCAGGTGATAACCACAGACCACTTCTAAGTTCCTATGCTTCCTGGCTGATGTTTTGGTCACTTTTGAATGCTGGCGGTGCTTTCAATCTAGTGGTTGCATGAGACGGAGTCTACAACCCACACAAGTGGCTCAGGTAGTGCAGCTCATCCAGGATGGCACATCAATGCGAGCTGTGGCAAGAAGGTTTGCTGTGTCTGTCAGCGTAGTGTCCAGAGCATGGAGGTGCTACCAGGAGACAGGCCAGTACATCAGGAGACGTGGAGGAGGCCGTAGGAGGGCAACAACCCAGCAGCAGGACCGCTACCTCCACCTTTGTGCAAGGAGGAGCAGGAAGAGCACTGCCAGAGCCCTGCAAAATGACCTCCAGCAGGCCACAAATGTGCATGTGTCTGCTCAAACGGTCAGAAACAGACTCCATGAGGGTGGTATGAGGGCCCGACGTCCACAGGTGGGGGTTGTGCTTACAGCCCAACACTGTGCAGGACGTTTGGCATTTGCCAGAGAACACCAAGATTGGCAAATTCGCCACTGGCGCCCTGTGCTCTTCACAGATGGAAAGCAGGTTCACACTGAGCACATGTGACAGACGTGACAGTCTGGAGACGCCGTGGAGAACGTTCTGCTGCCTGCAACATCCTCCAGAATGACCGGTTTGGCGGTGGGTCAGTCATGGTGTGGGGTGGCATTTCTTTGGGGGGCCGCCATGTGCTCGCCAGAGGTAGCCTGACTGCCATTAGGTACCGAGATGAGATCCTCAGACCCCTTGTGAGACCATATGCTGGTGCGGTTGGCCCTGGGTTCCTCCTTATGCAAGACAATGCTAGACCTCATGTGGCTGGAGTGTGTCAGCAGTTCCTGCAAGAGGAAGGCATTGATGCTATGGACTGGCCCGCCCGTTCCCCAGACCTGAATCCAATTGAGCACATCTGGGACATCATGTCTCGCTCCATCCACCAACGCCACGTTGCACCACAGACTGTCCAGGAGTTGGCGGATGCTTTAGTCCAGGTCTGGGAGGAGATCCCTCAGGAGACCATCCGCCACCTCATCAGGAGCATGCCCAGGCGTTGTAGGGAGGTCATACAGGCACGTGGAGGCCACACACACTACTGAGCCTCATTTTGACTTGTTTTAAGTTGTTTAACTTGTTCAAAGTTGGATCAGCCTGTAGTGTGGTTTTCCACTTAAATTTTGAGTGTGACTCCAAATCCAGGCCTCCATGGGTTGATAATCATCCATTGATCATTTTTGTGTGATTTTGTTGTCAGCACATTCAACTATGTAAAGAAAAAAGTATTTAAGAATATTTCATTCATTCAGATCTAGGATGTGTTATTTTAGTGTTCCCTTTATTTTTTTGAGCAGTGTATATTTAATTGTTACCTGACTAAATTCATGATGCAACAATTAACTCATTTAATTTTTTTTTTATTGTACCTTTATTTATACAGGTTTTTTCTCATTGAGATAATATCTCTTTTCCAACTCATTAGGATCTGGGGCACCACGAGAGCGGTTCTTTAAAGAGTTATCATCTCCCAAATTAAACTCTAAAAGGTCTTTACCTATCACATCTATAAACAGTCAACTTATTAATCAGAACCTTGTATTATATCAACATTCTGAACAGTTGTAACCTCCCTGCATCTGCAGAGACACATAAATTGTTTTAATTATTTATTTACTAGCTAATTATATGGGAAAACCGGATTAAACATACACGCTTTGCACCGGTTATTGACTGGAGACGTAATACGCTGAAAACAGATCCCTAGCAGAACGTCAACAACATTGATGCTTGTTAAAGAAGAGATGGAGAGGGAGAGAGAGAGGGACAGTGTCACATTCTGATCTGTTTCACGTGTCTTTGTGCTTGTCTCCACCCCCCACCAGGTGTCTCCTATTTCCCCCCCATTATCCCCTGTGTATTTATTCCTGCATTTTCTGTTTGTCTGTTGCCAGTTTGTCTTGTCCCGCCAAGTCCTACCAGTGTGTTTCCTGTGCTCTAGTTTTGATTTTCCTAGTCTTCTCAGTTCTGACTTTTCTGCCTGTCTTGACCCTGATCCTGCCCGCCGTCCTGTACCTGCCTGTTTCTGATTTGGATTCCGACTCTTTGCCTTGACTTCCGTTTTGCCTGCCGCATGTACTATAATAAACTCTGAGACTCGTACTATCCGCCTCCTGTGTCTGCATCTGGGTCTTAGCCTGAGCCGTGATAGTACGAACTGGCCATGACTCACCCAGCAGGCTCGGACCAGCTCCGCAATGCTGTCTACTTCCAAGGAGCCACCATTGGAAGACATGGGGAGTTGCAATGCCTTATGGAGGGACTCCATACCCTGGCAGAACGCCATGACCATGTGTTCGATACATTGCTGGAGCCCTGCGGATTCCCAACTAGGCAGCAAGTCACTACAGTAATTCCCCAGACTCTCAGCAACCCCGCCACCAGTGGCATTTCTTCCCAGCCTACCCCGGTGTCCTGAGAACCTCGCTTACCTCCTCCAGAGGCGTTACGCTGGAGATTCTGGAACCTGCCGTGCGTTTTTCTCCCAGTGCTCCCTCATCTTCAACCCACAGCCTTCTTCATTCCCCTTGGACCTCTCAAAGATAGCATATTTGATAACGCTGATGTCCGGGAAGGCACAAGCCTGGGCTAAGGTGGTGTGGGAGTAACAGTCCACCATTTGCCTCAGTCTGGAGGAGTTTGTGGCGGAGGTAGGTGAATTGTTCAATTCTCCGATGTCCGGGAGAGAGGCTGCTCGTAAGCTACTCCAAGCTACTGGGAAAGGCTAGATTGTCTCCAGATGAAAGTTTATGCAGGTTGAGCACCAGGAGCTGTATGTATTGCGAGACTACAGGACACAATATTTCCACCTGTCCATTAAAAAGACCTGGCTCATCAGTAAGTACGAGTTCTCTGGTGAGCCATACAGGGATTTTCCAGTCTACCATTACTCGTACCCATCTCCATACCACCCTATTGTGGGGTGACCAGGCTAAATCTCTCCAGGTGCTCATTGACATTGTGGCCGACGAGAGCTTCATCGACTCTCCCTTGGTGTCAGAGCTGGGAATCTCCAATCAACTCCTCTCAATTCCCATGGATTCAGAGCGCTAGTTCTTATCGGTTCTTATCAACCTACGAGTATCAGGAAATGTATGCAGTTCCTGCTCATAGAATCTATCGATGTGGTTTTGGGGTATTCGTGGCTACAGAAGCACAATCCCCTGATCGACTGTGCCACTGGGTCTATCGTGGGCTGGAGCCGGTTCTGCCATGCACAGTGTCTTAAGTTGGCAAAGTCTGCCCGAGACGTCTTCCTGCAGGCTTGGGAGAAGCCTTGGATCTCTCAGCCATTCCTGCGGAGTACCTGGAGTACCTGGTCTAAGAGGTCTTCAACAAGGACCGCGCTACGTCTCTCACCCCACATCGACCTATGACCGTGCCATTGACCTTCTCCCAGGCACTACACCACCTCGGGGATGGCTTTACTCCCTGTCGAGTCCAGAGACCAAGACTATGGAGGAGTACATTGAGGACACTCTCACTGCAAGGGGGTATTTGTCCATCTGCCTCACCCGCCGCTAATGTATTGACGACTGGGGCATAAATGACATTGCGGTTAAAAAACGCTACCCTCTACCATTCATCTCCTCGGCTTTCGAACCTCTTCAGAGAGCGACCATCTTCTCTAAGTTGGACCTTCAGAATCCCTACTATATGGTTTGTATACAGGAAGGAAATGAGTGGAAGACTCAATAATCGGTTATGCCATTCGGACAGACCAACTCTCACATTTGTATAGCTCCGTTGCAACTCCGTCTGACCCAGAGTCCATACTCCGTACCTCCTGTCTAACGCCTGCAGTCATCTGATGTATCGAGAGCCTTGTCTGTAAGGCACAGCATTCCCAGGGGGGTCCGGCTAACTGGATGTTTGTCCCGGACTCTGCTGTTCCCCAGTCCCGGTGTGGGCACATTCCTCGAGACTGACCTGTCATCCAGGCTCCCGTCGGACCCTGGCTTTCATCCGACTACGCTTTAAGTGGTCTTTCATGGTTCCTGATGTCTCCGCATTTGTTGCCGCCTGCACTGTCTGTGCACAAAATAAGACTCCACTGGCCTTCTTCAACCACTCCTTGTTCCTCACTGCCCCTGCTCCCATATATCCCTGGACTTTGTTAGTGGTCTTCCTCCGTCAGATGGCAAGGGTGGTTAGGTTTTCTAAAGCTGCCCATTTTATTCCCCTTCCTAAGTTGCCCTCAGCCAAGGAGACGGGTCAGCTCATGGTACAGCACATCTTCCAGATCCATGGACTTCCTGTCGACATGGTCTCCGATCGTGGCCCTCAGTTCTCGTCCCGGTTCTGGAATGCGTTCTGCACCCTCATTGGGTCGTCGGCCAGCCTGTCCTCTGGTTTTCACCCCAAATCTAATGGACAGTCGGAGCGAGCCAATCAGGACCTTGAGACGGCTCTTCGTTGCCTCATCCCTGCCAATCCCACCAATCCCCTGATGCAGACTCTCCAAAAGCAAGTCAAAATATCCTCAAAGAAAGACAAATCACCCCCTAAAACTCAGAGACTTCTACAAGACTTTCCATTGTGTTCAGTGGCCTAATCTCATCAATAATTTCTAAGCCTGGATAGATAAATCACATTCACTAAAGTATTTATATGGTTCATTGGTCTGTTATTACTGGGTACGTTACAATTCAAAAGTAGGTTTCACCACATCATCAAAATACGGGTATGATGCATTTAGCTTCATATGACGCAAAACACAGTATCATATGATTAAAAATTGTAACAATGTGCGCTGAGAGTCGCGAAGCAAGTTCAGGGAGTGAGTGTTTTAATATATAAAACGAACATTATACAAAACAAGAAACACAAACAACGCACAGACATGAAACAGAAAGAGAAACAATGGGGAAGGAACCAAAGGGAGTGACATATATAGGGCAGGTAATCAAGGAGGTGATGGAGTCCAGGTGAGTCTGATGACGCGCAGGTGAGCGTAACGATGGTGACAGGTGTGCACCATAACGAGCAGGCTGGTGACCTAGAGGCCAGAGAGGGAGCACACGTGACAGTACCCCCTCCCCGACCTGCGGCTCCTGCTGCAGGACACTGACCAAATTGACGATCCCGGGGATCAGGAGCGGACCGGTCAACTCTGCTGAGGTGCGGAAAACCTGTCAGTCTCAGCATGGCAACCTAGAGCGCCAGAGAGTGAGCATACGTGACGGTACCCCCTCCCCGGCGCGTTCGGCTCCAGCTGCAGGACACCAACCAAAGGGATGATCCCGGGGATCCTGAACCTGACGTACCGGCTGAGGCGTAGGGGCCTGATGAGCCAGCTGAGACCTCCCTGGTTGCCTCAGTCGAGGAACAGGAACCTGTTCACCAGCTGAGGCATGAGAGCCTATCGAGCCAGCTGAGGCATGGAAACCCGTTGAGCCAGTTGAGGCAGTCATTCTGTAACAATGTGTGCTGAGAGTTGGGAAGCAAGTCCAGGGAGTGAATGTTCTAATAAATAAACACAACATAATACAAAACAAGAAACACGAAAAAAAACACAGATGTGCCACAGGAACAGAAACAATGACGCCTGGGGAAGGAACCAAAGGGAGTGACATATATAGGGCAGGTAATCAAGGAGGTGATGGAGTCCAGGTGAAGTCTAATGACGCTGTAACGATTCTCGTCCTCATCTGATGAGGAATGTGAAGGATCGGACCAAAATGCAGCATGGTACGTGTCCATGTTAACTTTATTAATCTGAACACAAAATAACAAAGGTGAAAGAATGAAAAAACGAAACAGTCCTATCAGGTGACAAAACACAAAACAACTACCCACAAACACAGGTGGGAAAAGGCTAAGTATGATTCTCAATCAGAGACAACAATAGACAGCTGCCTCTGATTGGGAACCATACCAGGCCAAACACAGAAATACAAAACATAGAACAAAAACATGGAATGCCCACCCCAACTCACTGACCAAACCAAAAATAGAGACAAAACAAAAGGAACTACAGTGCCTTGCGAAAGTATTCGGCCCCCTTGAACTTTGCGACCTTTTGCCACATTTCAGGCTTCAAACATAAAGATATAAAACTGTATTTTTTGTGAAGAATCAACAACAAGTGGGACACAATCATGAAGTGGAACGACACTTATTGGATATTTCAAACTTTTTTAACAAATCAAAAACCCGAAAAATTGGGCGTGCAAAATTATTCAGCCCCTTTACTTTCAGTGCAGCAAACTCTCTCCAGAAGTTCAGTGAGGATCTCTGAATGATCCAATGTTGACCTAAATGACTAATGATGATAAATACAATCCACCTGTGTGTAATCAAGTCTCCGTATAAATGCACCTGCACTGTGATAGTCTCAGAGGTCCGTTAAAAGCGCAGAGAGCATCATGAAAAACAAGGAACACACCAGGCAGGTCCGAGATACTGTTGTGAAGAAGTTTAAAGCCGGATTTGGATACAAAAAGATTTCCCAAGCTTTAAACATCCCAAGGAGCACTGTGCAAGCGATAATATTGAAATGGAAGGAGTATCAGACCACTGCAAATCTACCAAGACCTGGCCGTCCCTCTAAACTTTCAGCTCATACAAGGAGAAGACTGATCAGAGATGCAGCCAAGAGGCCCATGATCACTCTGGATGAACTGCAGAGATCTACAGCTGAGGTGGGAGACTCTGTCCATAGGACAACAATCAGTCGTATATTGCACAAATCTGGCCTTTATGGAAGAGTGGCAAGAAGAAAGCCATTTCTTAAAGATATCCATAAAAAGTGTTGTTTAAATTTTGCCACAAGCCACCTGGGAGACACACCAAACATGTTTAAGAAGGTGCTCTGGTCAGATGAAACCAAAATTGAACTTTTTGGCAACAATGCAAAACGTTATGTTTGGCGTAAAAGCAACACAGCTGAACACACCATCCCCACTGTCAAACATGGTGGTGGCAGCATCATGGTTTGGGCCTGCTTTTCTTCAGCAGGGACAGGGAAGATGGTTACAATTGATGGGAAGATGGATGGAGCCAAATACAGGACCATTCTGGAAGAAAACCTGATGGAGTCTGCAAAAGACCTGAGACTGGGACGGAGATTTGTCTTCCAACAAGACAATGATCCAAAACATAAAGCAAAATCTACAATGGAATGGTTCAAAAATAAACATATCCAGGTGTTAGAATGGCCAAGTCAAAGTCCAGACCTGAATCCAATCGAGAATCTGTGGAAAGAACTGAAAACTGCTGTTCACAAATGCTCTCCATCCAACCTCACTGAGCTTGAGCTGTTTTGCAAGGAGGAATGGGAAAAAAATTCAGTCTCTCGTTGTGCAAAACTAATAGACATACCCCAAGCGACTTACAGCTGTAATCTCAGCAAAAGGTGGCGCTACAAAGTATTAACTTAAGGGGGCTGAATAATTTTGCACGCCCATTTTTTCAGTTTTTGATTTGTTAAAAAAGTTTGAAATATCCAATAAATGTCGTTCCACTTCATGATTGTGTCCAACTTGTTGTTGATTCTTCACAAAAAAATACAGTTTTATATCTTTATGTTTGAAGCCTGAAATGTGGCAAAAAGTCTCAAAGTTCAAGGGGGCCGAATACTTTTGCAAGGCACTGTAAGGTCAGAACGTGACAGAGGAGCAAGTGCGTGTAACAATGGTTACAGGTGTGCGCCATAACGAGCAGCCTTGTGACCTAGAGGCCGAAGAGGGAGCACACGTGACAAAAATGCATCCTACCAGCTGTATTTATGTATTTTTAAAGTTATATATCTTGAAAACTTGACAGCTGACATGCAAAACATTTTGGGACTAAATCAACAATGGACTAATAAAACAAATGCCAAAATATAGTTTTAGGTGGAGTTTTCCTTTAAGTCACATCTGACAAAGCTCTTATTTGACTTGCCAAACGTCTTATTGTCTCAAACACTCTATGTCGTCCACTACCTCTGACCAGGGCCCAGAGGGCACTATCTAGGGAATGGTTCCATTTGAGGAGCAGTCATGGACGTGACGTCAGATTCATATGCTGTAGGAAGCCAATTAACAGCTGAATCAATCATTGAGAGACGGGCCTGGAATAAGATGCTGTAGCGTTCACAGTCGGACCCAGTGCCGCTCAGAATAGAGTGGCTAAAACGGTCATGTTTCCCTGCTCTGCGTGATTTTAATGGATCCACTGTACCTCTTGTCAATTGAATATTGAAAGTAACACTGCCTTGATCGGTTGTATAGCTGAACAATGCAGCTTGAGGAAGACTTATTGAGTTGAAACATGTTGCAGTTATGCATCCTGATGTATTGTAATGTGTAGGCTGATGTGCTCCTACTTACATGTGTTTATCACTTGTAAATCGTCTCTCTAACGTTTTTGCAACGCGTTGGCCGCCTACTTGTCTTTTTTTCTGCGTCTGTAGAGCTGCCATTCAAAATAAATATTCTATTTCCTTCTATTTCTGTGGTCTTGCCCAGCTGTGCCTTAATGCGCTTCAGGAGGTTGGTCGCCCCTCATACAGGAACATGCATAGATATAGTACAGTATGCCTGTTGCTAGGTGATGAGCAACCTTGTTTAGATATACAATAGTCAACAAGGTGATGAGTAACCGTGTTTAGATATACAATAGTCAACAAGGTGATGAGTAACCGTGTTTAGATATACAATAGTCAACAAGGTGATGAGTAACCTTGTTTAGATATACAATAGTCAACAAGGTGATGAGTAACCTTGTTTAGATATACAAAAGTCAGCTATCCCCCCTGGACCAGGAGCTAGCTTTCAGTCGAGTAGTTGGTGTGACTAAAAACCCAATGTACCCAATGTATAGAGAGCCATAACAACTAGTGTCAGGACCCTGAGCATTTAGTGAGCTTCACAGAGTTATTTCTACCTACTGTCCTGCATTGTACTAGTGGTGGTGTCAAATCAAGGTTGATTTGTCATGTGCTCCAAATACAAGACCTTAAAGAGAAATGCTTACTTACAAGCCCTTAACCAACAGTGCATTTTGTCATTATACTATATACAGTGCCTTGCGAAAGTATTCGGCCCCCTTGAACTTTGCGACCTTTTGCCACATTTCAGGCTTCAAACATAAAGATATAAAACTGTATTTTTTTGTGAAGAATCAACAACAAGTGGGACACAATCATGAAGTGGAACGACATTTATTGGATATTTCTAACTTTTTTAACAAATCAAAAACTGAAAAATTGGGCGTGCAAAATTATTCAGCCCCCTTAAGTTAATACTTTGTAGCGCCACCTTTTGCTGCGATTACAGCTGTAAGTCGCTTGGGGTATGTCTCTATCAGTTTTGCACATCGAGAGACTGAAATTTTTTCCCATTCCTCCTTGCAAAACAGCTCGAGCTCAGTGAGGTTGGATGGAGAGCATTTGTGAACAGCAGTTTTCAGTTCTTTCCACAGATTCTCGATTGGATTCAGGTCTGGACTTTGACTTGGCCATTCTAACACCTGGATATGTTTATTTTTTAACCATTCCATTGTAGATTTTGCTTTATGTTTTGGATCATTGTCTTGTTGGAAGACAAATCTCCGTCCCAGTCTCAGGTCTTTTGCAGACTCCATCAGGTTTTCTTCCAGAATGGTCCAGTATTTGGCTCCATCCATCTTCCCATCAATTTGAACCATCTTCCCTGTCCCTGCTGAAGAAAAGCAGGCCCAAACCATGATGCTGCCACCACCATGTTTGACAGTGGGGATGGTGTGTTGCTTTTATGCCAAACATAACGTTTTGCATTGTTGCCAAAAAGTTCAATTTTGGTTTCATCTCACAAGAGCACCTTCTTCCACGTTTGGTGTCTCCCCCAGGTGGCTTGTGGCAAACTTTAACCGACACTTTTTATGGATATCTTTAAGAAATGGCTTTCTTCTTGCCACTCTTCCATAAAGGCCAGATTTGTGCAATATACGACTGATTGTTGTCCCATGGACAGAGTCTCCCACCTCAGCTGTAGATCTCTGCAGTTCATCCAGAGTGATCATGGGCCTCTTGGCTGCATCTCTGATCAGTCTTCTCCTTGTATGAGCTGAAAGTTTAGAGGGACGGCCAGGTCTTGGTAGATTTGCAGTGGTCTGATACTCCTTCCATTTCAATATTATCGCTTGCACAGTGCTCCTTGGGATGTTTAAAGCTTGGGAAATCTTTTTGTATCCAAATCCGGCTTTAAACTTCTTCACAACAGTATCTTGGACCTGCCTGGTGTGTTCCTTGTTCTTCATGATGCTCTCTGCGCTTTTAACGGACCTCTGAGACTATCACAGTGCAGGTGCATTTATACGGAGACTTGATTACACACAGGTGGATTGTATTTATCATCATTAGTCATTTAGGTCAACATTGAATCATTCAGAGATCCTCACTGAACTTCTGGAGAGAGTTTGCTGCACTGAAAGTAAAGGGGCTGAATAATTTTGCACGCCCAATTTTTCAGTTTTTGATTTGTTAAAAAAGTTTGAAATATCCAATAAATGTCGTTCCACTTCATGATTGTGTCCCACTTGTTGTTGATTCTTCACAAAAAATACAGTTTTATATCTTTATGTTTGAAGCCTGAAATGTGGCAAAAGGTTGCAAAGTTCAAGGGGGCCGAATACTTTCGCAAGGCACTGTACATGTGTATCCAACCAGCTGTAACTATTACATGAACAGCACTATTCAATAGATAGGTGTCTGAGGTTGTGTGTACTACAGTGGAAATAGATGTGGATTAAAGGTGGTGTTCCATACCTTGGCAGCCATGACCATGGAGGAGCCTCCTCGGATGCCCAGGATGGGGATGTGTGTCTGGGCAGAGATGAAGTCCAGGATCTGGGCGATGGCCTCCTGGTCCGTGTCGTCCCCGAACACCACCCCCTGCAGCCAGGTGTTGGTCATCAGGGTGCAGATGCGGTTGATGATACTCTTGGGGTCTGTGTCGTTCATGGTCTCCAGTTGGACTTTGGTAGGGTGGGGAACATGGAGGAACTCCTCTTTCTCCACGTAGGTGGACGACACCTCGCTAGAGTTGCCCACCAGGATGACGGCGATGCTAAGAGAGGAGGCCACTTTGGGAGGTAAGGGGGGCGCAGGGGGCCGGGCGGGGGATACTGGGGGGTAGTAAGGGGGGTAGAAAGGGGGGGTGAGGTTTGTGCCCCTCTGGCCTCCTTTCTCGCCTCCTGCTCCTCCCGTCCCAGGTGCACCTCCTGGTGCTCCTCCGCCCTGGCCAGCTCCGCCCCTCCCAGGCGACCGTGCAGACTCGCAGATGGGCAGAAGGAATAGGGAGAGGAGGAGGAGAGAGAGGGAGAGAGGGAGGGAGAGGGAGGGAAGGGCCAGCCGAGGGTGCTGATGAGGGGAAGAGGTGTGTTCGGGAGGAGGAGGGAAGGAGGAAGTGATGCGCCTGTCCTGGAGTGGGGAGGGGGAGAGGAGGCTGACAAGCATCGTGGAGGAGTGTAAATGCAGTACCTGGAGGGAGGGAGGTAGGGAGGGGGAGAGAGAGAGAGGATTAATATCATGTACAGTAAATATGATATTACCAGCAGGAGATGGGACTGAAAAGAGGTACTGTATCATAATAACACCATGACTGCTACAACAGCACACAAAGAAAACAGGATCAAATGACGCACATAGAGTATTGTTCACATGGTGAAATGGTATAAATTGAGATAAAATGTCTAGTGACACTCAACAATGCTTAATCCACCACTCTATTCTAGTGCTTTCCTTAGAGGGACCTTGTGGCAGACATCAAAGACAGTTTGGAGTATGTGCGTGTGTGTGCGTGTGTGTGTGTGTGTGTGTGCGTGTGTGTGTGTGTGTGTGTGTGTGTGTCCGTGCGTGCGTGCGTGCGTGCGTGGGAGCGTGTGTGCGTGTATGCGTGTGTGTGTGTGTGTGTGTGTGTGTGTGTGGTGAGGAGACCGACAGCGCCGGGTGTGTTTTGACAGATTGACGGGCTCTGAGCTTCATGGACTGGCTGCCAGGTTAAGTGACCATCAGACACTCACAGACTGAGAATGATGCTTACTCTCTCCCCTGTGCTCTCTAGCTCTCTCCATCTCTGCTTCTGTCTCTCTGTCTATCACTCTTTCTCTCTTTCTGTCCTGCTCTCTTTCTCTCCCTCTTTCTATCTGTCTATCTCTATATCTTTCTTTTTTCTATTTTCCTTTGAGCAGTAACTGCCTCTCATTGCCATTAACCTCTCTTCCCACCAGTCTTATTCCCTCCCTCCCTCCCTCCCTCCCTCCCTCCCTCCCTCCCTCCCTCCCTCCCTCCCTCCCTCCCTCCCTCCCTCCCTCCCTCCCTCCCTCCCTCCCATCCCCCTTTAGCCTCTTTGAAGTCAATTGCAGACCTATTATTTCCTGCTCCTTTTATTAACAGCAATGCAGAGAGAAATAGGGAGAGAGAGAATAGAAAGAGAGGAGAAGAGGGAGGGGACAGTCAGGGAGAAACACAATTAGTCATAACTTGATGTGAAACATTTGGTTTCTGACTCTGTGTGTGTGTGTGTGTGTGTGTGTGTGTGTGTGTGTGTGTGTGTGTGTGTGTGTGTGTGTGTGTGTGTGTGTGTGTGTGTGTGTGTGTGTGTGTGTGTGTGTGTGTGTGTGTGTGTGTGTGTGTGTGTGTGTGTGTGTGTGTGTGTGTGTGTGTGTGTGTGTGTGTGTGTGTGTGTGCGTGTGTGCGTGTGCGTATGGGAAGAAGTCAAATGACAACGACAGCGCATTGTCATTTATGTAGAGATAGAAATGGGAATCCTTAATGTAGCTACACTTTAATGCTTTTTAAGAGGCAGAGGGAGAGAGGACGAGAGAAATACAAAGAGAGAGAAAGAGAGATAGGGACTGGGAGACAAAGAGATAGAGAGACAGAGAGAGATAGGGACTGGGAGACAAAGAGATAGAGAGACAGAGAGAGATAGGGACTGGGAGACAAAGAGATAGAGAGACAGAGAGAGATAGGGACTGGGAGACAAAGAGATAGAGAGACAGAGAGAGATAGGGACTGGGAGACAAAGAGATAGAGAGACAGAGAGAGTTAGGGACTGGGAGACAAAGAGATAGAGAGACAGAGAGAGATAGGAACTGGGAGACAAAGAGATAGAGAGACAGAGAGAGAACACCATTGTAAATACATCCCATATTTATGCTTATTTATTTTATCTTGTGTCCTTTAACCATTTGTACATTGTTAAAACACTGTATATATATAATATGACATTTGTAATGTCTTTATTGTTTTGAAACTTCTGTATGTGTAATGTTTACTGTTAATTTTTATTGTTTATTTCACTTTATATATTCACTTTATATATTATCTACCTCACTTGCTTTGGCAATGTTAACACATGTTTCCCATGCCAATAAAGCCCTTGAATTGAATTGAATTGAATTGAGAGATAGGGACTGGGAGACAAAGAGATAGAGAGACAGAGAGAGATAGGGACTGGGAGACACAGAGATAGAGAGACAGAGAGAGATAGGGACTGGGAGACAAAGAGATAGAGAGACAGAGAGAGATAGGGACTGGGAGACAGAGATAGAGAGACAGAGAGAGATAGGGACTGGGAGACAAAGAGATAGAGAGACAGAGAGAGGGACATGCAAAGGGGAGCACGGAAGAGGGAGATGAGAGCAAAAACAGGGAGAAACCAACTAGGGAGAAGTAAGGGAGTAGAAAGCAGAGAAAGGAGGAATGAACATGGAGAGCTAGAGAGCGAGCGAGAGAGAGGATAAAAACAGGGGAGAAAGGGAGGAGAGAGAAAACAGAGAAATGGGGAGAGAAATAGGCAAAGAGATATCAAAGGGGCCAGAGGGAGAGCAAAGCAGAGGGGTGGGAGGGAGAAGTAGCAGAGAAAAAGGGGGTAGCTAATGTAGTCTGTTACTACAAATGTCCCATCTAAAAGCATAATTAGTGGAGGTTTGTCAGGCCTAATTGCAGGTACACATGCTAATTGTAAACGGGCTCAATCCTCAGTGAGGTTGGACAATGCTGAGAGGAGAGGAGAGGGGGAGGAGGAGGAAGAGGAAGAGAGTGGGAGGAAAGCAGAGAGAGGAGAGGAGGAGGAGGAAGAGAGTGGGAGGAAAGCAGAGAGAGACGTGGTGTGACCACAACAACATACAGGAACTCAAGTCCTTCTGTTCACCTGACTTAGAATTCCTCACAATCAAATGTCGTCCGCATTATCTATCAAGGGAATTCTCTTCGATTATAATCACAGCCGTATATATTCCCCCCCAAGCAGACACATCGATGGCCCTGAACGAACTTTACTTGACTCTTTGCAAACTGGAAACCACATATCCTGAGGTTGCATTCATTGTAGCTGGGAATTTTAACAAGGCTAATCTGAAAACAAAACTCCCTAAATTGTATCAGCATATCGATTGCGCAACCAGGGCTGGTAAAACCTTGGATCATTGCTATTCCAACTTCCGCAACCCATATAAGGCCCACGGACCAGGATGTCTTCTTCCCAGGCAGACTAAATAACTTTTTTGCCCGCTTTGAGGACAATACAGTGCCACTGACACGGCCCGCAACCAAAACCTGCGGACTCTCCTTCACTGCAGCAGAAGTGAGGAAAACATTTAAACGTGTTAACCCTCGCAAGGCTGCAGGCCCAGACGGCATCCCCAGCCGCGTCCTCAGAGCATGCGCAGACCAGCTGGCTGGTGTGTTTACGGACATATTCAATCAATCCTTATTCCAGTCTGCTGTTCCCACATGCTTCAAGATGGCCACCATTGTCCCTGTTCCCAAGAAAGCTAAGGTAACTGAGCTAAACGACTACCGCCCTGTAGCACTCACTTCCGTCATCATGAAGTGCTAGTCAAGGACCATATCACCTCCACCCTACCTGACACCCTAGACCCACTCCAATTTGCTTACCGCCCAAATAGGTCCACAGACGATGCAATCTCAACCACACTGCACACTGCCCTAACCCATCTGGACAAGAGGAATACCTATGAGAGAATGCTGTTCATCGACTACAGCTCAGCATTCAACACCATAGTACCCTCCAAACTCGTCATCAAGCTCGAGACCCTGGGTCTCGACCCTGCCCTGTGCAACTGGGTACTGGACTTCCTGACGGGCCGCCCCCAGGTGGTGAGGATAGGTAACAACATCTCCACCCCGCTGATCCTCAGCACCACAAGGGTGCGTTCTGAGCCCTCTCCTGTACTCCCTGTTCACCCATGACTGCGTGGCCATGCACGCCTCCAACTCAATCATCAAGTTTGCGGACGACACTACAGTGGTAGGCTTGATTACCAACCATGACGAGACGGCCTACAGGGAGGAGGTGAGGGCCCTCGGAGTGTGGTGTCAGGAAAATAACCTCACACTCAACGTCAACAAAGCAAAGGAGATGATTGTGGACTTCAGGAAACAGCAGAGGGAGCACCCCCCTATCCACATCGATGGAACAGTAGTAAGTTTTAAGTTCCTCGGCGTACACATCACGGACAAACTGAATTGGTCCACCCACACAGACAGCGTCGTGAAGGAGGCTGAAGAAATTCTGCTTGTCACCAAAAGCACTCACAAACTTCTACAGATGCACAATCGAGAGCATCCTGTCGGGCTGTATCACCGCCTGGAACGGCAACTGCTCCGCCCACAACTGTAAGGCTCTCCAGAGGGTAGTGAGGTCTGCACAACGCATCACCGGGTGCAAACTACCTGCCCTCCAGGACACCTATACCACCCGATGTCACAGGAAGGCCATAAAGATCATCAAGGACAACAACCACCCGAGCCACTGCCTGTTCACCCCGCTATCATCCAGAAGGCGAGGTCAGTACAGGTGCATCAAAGCAGGGACCGAGAGACTGAAAAACAGCATCTATCTCAAGGCCATCAGACTGTTAAACAGCCACCACTAACATTGAGTGGCTGCTGCCAACACACTGACTCAACTCCAGCCACTTTAGTAAAATATATCACTAGCCACTTTAAACAATGCTACTTAATATAATGTTTACATACCCTACATTACTCATCTCATATGTACAGTGTATATGTATATACTGTACCCTATATCATCTACTGCATCTTTTTGTAATACATGTATCACTAGCCACTTTAAACTATGGCACTTTGTTTACATACCCTACATTACTCATCTCATATGTATATACTGTACTCGATACCATCTACTGCATCTTGCCTATGCCGTTCTGTACCATCACTCATTCATATATCTTTATGTACATATTCTTTATCCCTTTACACTTGTGTGCATAAGGTAGTAGTTTTGGAATTGTTAGGTTAGATTACTCATTGGTTATTACTGCATTGTCGGAACTAGAAGCACAAGCATTTCGCTACACTCGCATTAACATCTGCTAATGTGACAAATACATTTGATTTGATTTGATTTGAGGAGAGGAGGAAGAGACTGGGAGGAAAGCAGAGAGAGGAGGAGGAAGAAGAGGAAGAGAGTGGGAGGAAAGCAGAGAGAGGAGGAGGAAGAGGAGGAAGAGAGTGCGAGTAAAGCAGAGAGAGGAGGAGGAAGAGGAGGAAGAGAGTGGGAGGAAAGCGGAGAGAGGAGGAGGAAGAGGAGGAAGATAGTGTGAGGAAATCAGAGAGAAGAGGAGGAAGAGGAGGAAGAGAGTGGGAGGAAAGCAGAGAGAGGAGGAGGAAGAAGAGGAAGAGAGTGGGAGGAAAGCAGAGAGAGGAGGAGGAAGAGGAGGAAGAGAGTGCGAGGAAAGCAGAGAGAGGAGGAGGAAGAGGAGGAAGAGAGTGGGAGGAAAGCAGAGAGAGGAGGAGGAAGAGGAGGAAGATAGTGGGAGGAAATCAGAGAGAGGAGGAGGAAGAGGAGGAAGAGAGTGGGAGGAAATCAGAGAGAGGAGGAGGAAGAGGAGGAAGAGAGTGGGAGGAAAGCAGAGAGAGGAGGAGGAAGAGGAGGAAGGGAGTGGGAGGAAAGCAGAGATAGGAGGAGGAAGAGGAGGGTGAGAGTGGGGGAATAACAGGGAGAGGAAGAGGAGGAAGAGAGTGGGAGGAAAGCAGAGAGAGGAGAAGGAGGAAGAGAGTGGGAGGAAAGCAGAGAGAGGAGGAGGAGGAAGAGAGTGGGAGGAAAGCAGAGAGAGGAGGAGGAAGAGGAGGAAGATGAGGAAGAGGAGGAAGAGAGCGGATGGGAGGGAAAATAAATGGAGGTATACACAACACAGATGGAGCTGGTTGGAGGAAGAAGAACAGCAGCAACAAGAAGAAATCCAGCGAGGGGGAGGAGGATGGGTGCTGAGAAGATGGAGGGATGAAAAGAAAGAAATGATTAGGATGATAAAAGAAGAGCAGAAGATGAAGGGAGAAGAAGAAAGAGTGATGAAAGAAGGATGGTTGAAGCACACAATGAGAAGGAAGGTTAGAGAAGATGGCCAGAGAGAGAGGGTCGAAGAGGAAAGTATGGGAGAAAAGAGTGAGATAGTGAGAATGACAGAGACAGAGGCAGGGCAAGGATGAAGAAAGAGGGAGGGAGAGAGAGAGAGGGAGAGAGAGAGAGTCAGAGAGGGAGAGACAGAGAGAGAGTTTCCATGGCAACAATTCAAATATGCCTCCATGCAGCACCCTGATGGACAAGGAGATACACACAATGTTCGCTTCGTACGCTGATACACACACACTATACACACACACACACTGATACACACAGCGTTCAAATACATGTGTATTTTATCATTAGTGTCATGACGTTGGCCTGGGGGGTAGGTTTATGACAGTCATAAATACCTCTTCCCCCCTTTTTCCTATCTCTACCCTACTGAGGTTACATTTGCAAAACCCTTGGTTAACAAAGAGATTCTGGGAACATCAGAAGGTGGGGGGAAATGAACTATATTCTGGCAATCAGATCAATTGAACATATGCGGTGGTACTTAATGAATATGATGTCAGTTCGGTTGTCATCTGAGACATTCTCATCAATGATAAGATGACATAAACTCTACAGTGGAAAGTCTACATATCAGAATTATCGGATTCACATGGAATTGTTGTTCAACATAAATGTTTGCATATGAAATTATTTGTGATGGGATGAAATGTGATTTTTAGCTTCTAAAATGTGAGATTTGGGTTTTCATAAGTTAGGGCTGCTCAATCAGTGGCCCGCCCCTGTGAAGGGACATGGGCTATAAAACTTTTCAAACATGCCCTCCTCTCCCTTCCTATATAAGCCGTCTTGACGACAATTTAACTTCCTGACGTGAGGACGACGGTCCTATGTCAGAATGGTTCAGGTAATAACGACAGAACGAAGCCAACATCAGCGTAAGCTTTGGTTGCGAATGGTATGAACTTTGAACTCTTATTCACTACAGAAGTGATACCTCCTAGCCATTGAGATAGCAACAGCAGATGCAAACGAGGGTTAGGAAGGAACAGACAGAGTATCCCGTCTATCATACAACGACGTTACTACAACGTATCCAATTGACCACCAGAAAAGGACTCGGTTGGGCAACACAGCCTCCCATCTACCACCAACCCACCGAAGCGCAGCTCAGAGTAAATATTTATTGCATTTTCCGTTTCCAAATGGGCGGTAATTTAGAATGCATAAGATACTGTATTTACGATAGCACAGCTTCTTCCCTTTGTTCCTCAGTCTTCCCGCTCTTTCACTCAAACCCAGCCCTTTTTATTTTGTGTAACAAGCTGTCATATCTGTTCCGCCCGCTAGGGACATTTTCCTTTATGACGTAATTTGTAATCAAGTTATGATTGAATTATGTGTATGTGTAATTCTGTGTGATTATTTAGGTATTTAGTAAATAAATAATTAAACCCAATGTTGTATTGCTGGTTCAACTTGCTAGCCAGGGTTTGTGCAGATAACCAAGAATTTACAACTTTCAGATGAGTCTTTAAGAATTTATTCGGAAGATAACAGCTCTATAAATATTATTTTGTGGTGCCGACTCTCTAGTTAATTACATTTACATGATTAGCTCAATCAGGTAATATTAATTACGTATAAATTATTTTATAGAATAGCATGTCATATCACTAAATCCGGCATAGCCAAAGACACGACATTAGTCATATAAATACTTATTTTCTGTGTATTTGAGTATTTTTAAATAATGTGGCCAGAATCAACTACTTACTGTATATTGGACGTATTTGAAAGTATTCCCAATTAACTTCCTATAAATAGCTTACTATTTGAAAGTACTTTAAATACGTATTTCAAATAATATAAATAATATACATGCTAATACTTTCCAAGTGTATTTCCAAATGCATTCCAATATTCAACTACAGGACTTGTCCAATACAAAACATCTGAATACTTACTTCAAAATGTATGTGAAAGTAATTGAGATATTTGAAATAGTATTTTAACCCAGGTCTGCACGCACGCACGCACGCACACACAAAGAAAATTACACACTGTTGGACACAAACACAGATTTTCAAGAAACACTCGTATATAAATGACTTATCATAAGGTGGACTTATCACAAAATAGTAGAAGCTTACCCCCCCCCCAGAAGTAGACCCAATATGTACTAGTGTTATTCTAGGAATGTGTGGAGAGAGAAGAGGAGAGGAGTGGGTGGTCTGTGTTACTGTGTGTCATGGTCAATGAAAGAGTCTCTGGAGCATTTGGCCTCTCCAGCCTAATTACTGACGGAGGAAATAACCCCAGTATAACACACACACCCACCCACCCACACACCCACACACCCACACACACACACACACACACACACACATTCAAAATTGACTTGACATTCTGGCAGAGAGAGATGAACCAATGCTCCTACCTGACCTTAAAACTAAGCTCTATAAAAAGGCTGAAGGGGGAAAACAACAACACACACACACACACACACACACACACACACACAGAGAGCAACCAGTTTGACTAAGAGAGAGAGAAGATAGAACTACCCTGACATTTAGGGTAATCAGCCCTACACAAAAGTTCAACCGTCATTAATAACTCCAAATTAATTACAAGAAACGGAGAATGTCAAGAGCCATCCAACGCAATGGATCATTTGCTTTCCTCGCAGACTGCAGACAAATCTAGACTGAGCATTTAAATATGCTGTCGTATGTCCTTTACATATTACTTTAGACTGCAATTACAGTAACAGTGTCACGTTCTGACCTTAGTTATTTTGTTATGTCTTTGTTTTAGTATGGTCAGGGCGTGAGTTGGGTGGGTTGTCTATGTTTGTTTTTCTATGAGTTGGTATTTCTGTGTTTGGCCTAGTATGGTTCTCAATCAGAGGCAGCTGTCAATCGTTGTCCCTGATTGAGAACCATACTTAGGCAGCCTGTTTTCACCCTTGATTTGTGGGTGATTATTTTCCTGTGTCTGTGTGTTCCACACGGAACTGTTTAGTTTTTTTGTTATTTCACGTTGTTATTTTGTATTTTTCTGTGTTCTATTAAAAGTATCATGAACACTTACCACGCTGCGCATTGGTCCTCCGATCCTTCCTACTACTATGAGTGTGTGTGTGTGTGTGTGTGTGCGTGCGTGCCTGCGTGTATGTGTGTGAATGGTGGTTAGATAGAGACAGTGTTGTGTAAGGTGTGTTAAATACACGCTGCTTGTCCTGAATACTGGGGGGAGTTTGTATGTTCCAGTCTCTGGAGCTCAAAACAGCTTCAGGAAGGAAGGAGGGCTAGCTGCTCCGCGGTGAATGCAACAGTCTCTTTATGCAATCAGAAACACATCCGTTTCCACAGTAACCAGAACACATACTGGAGTCATACAACACGTTAGCTGCAATCAGAAACACATCCGTGTAACGGTATAGACAGAAACCTTCCTGAAAGACATTGCATAAGTAGTCAAAACTGACATTTCCACACAAACATCCCCAGAATCACGCAACATTTGAAAGACATTGAGGATGACATACTGAAAGCTGATATATTTCCCATCATGATTTACAGGTAGTAGCCAAGGAACATAACAGATATTTCTGAGAGCGTTACTCCTACACGGTGCATTTTCTACATGCAAATAATTCAGAAGCACACGCATAATTCACCGGTCTCTTTTTATGTAAATGGTTGGACATCAATGGCTCTTCACCAACATGCGGATGGGCAATGACATCCACTTCAGTCATTGTTCTCAGTGGCATCTTGATCTCTGGGTTCAGAGATGCATCTCTTTATCTCTGAAATGTCGCTATTGTGCTGTTGTCATCAGATAATCAGACTTCAAGCTGTTTTAATTAGCCTCATGCAGGAGCATCATGACATAGGTTATTATTCTTTTCAGTATTATCCAGTAATTAATTAATTATATCCCTCCAGGGGAAATGTCAGTTAATTCACTGATGTCACTGATGTCTTGCAATGTATTGTATTGCATGCTGATTTGGATTATATTCCCATATCGTTGGACAGTCAAGGATTGGTTAGCGAGCGTCTTCTTATCCATATGTCTACAATTTACGACTGTAAATGGTAGTAATTCATGTCCTTCGAGAAGGAGCAGCACACACATTATGAGAATAAATGGAATTTGCTTTAGCCTGACAGTAATGTTGAGTAGATGTCCCTATTTAAATCACAGCCATGCAGCCGAATGCTCTGGATACTCTATGATTTTAATTAACATTGAGAAATTGAAAGAGAGAGAGATGGAGGGAAGGAGAGGCAGAGAGAGAGAGAGAGAGAGTGAGAGAAACAGCAAAAGAGAGAGAGATAGTGAGTGAGTGAAAGCAGAGGCAGAGAGAGAGAAAGCGAAAGAGAGAGAAAGAGAGAAAGAGAGAGAGAGAGAGAGAGAGAGGAAGAGAGAAAGAGAGAGCGAGAGAGTGAAAGAGAGAGAGAGAGAGAGGAAGAGAGAAAGAGAGAGAGAGAGGAAGAGAGAAAGAGAGAGCGAGAGAGTGAAAGAGAGAGAGAGAGAGAGAGAGAGGAAGAGAGAAAGAGAGAGTGAGGAAGAGAGAGTGAGGAAGAGAGAAAGAGAGAGCGAGAGAGTGAAAGAGAGAGAGAGAGAGAGGCAGAGAGAGAGGGAAAGAGAGCGAAGGGGAGAGAGAGAGATGGAAAGAGCGTTGGGAGCATCTGGGCATGAGGCAGTGAAGAAGGGAGACAGTTGGTTGAAATAGGGAGGCAGATACAGAGAAGCAGAACATGAACAGTGGGAATAAGAGAGAAGAGAGGAGATAAAGGGGTAGAGGAAGTGACCATGTCTGGAGGAGACTCATCACCCTATTCATCCCCAGGAGTGGGGCCAAGATGATGTAATCATCAGCATGAGGCACTTGAGCTATCAGTGGTGAGTAGTAGTCATCAATCTGTTGCTCCTCTATGGCCTAAAAAGGGAAGGAAAGTCACTATTTTACAGAATAGGGTCTTAGGTGTTTGATTAAGTGTGCTTGAGCTCGGTCGAGGGGCTTTTCAATGTTAATTGTGCTTAAATGCCACAGACATGCATGCCTGCATACACACACACATTCCCAGCCTGAAACACACACACACACACACACACCCAGCCCAAAAAAAAACTACTGATAGTAGGATAGGGTTCCTCTATCCCCTGGGGTCTGCATTAGCCCATTTCTTCCATATCTCCAGGATTTGATTGACCACACTCATCTGGCTGCTCCTTACGGCAGCAGTACACAGCAGAGTAGAGGGGTCTCTATGTGGGCTGGAGTCTGTGGCCCGCTTCACAGTGACTGGACCACCACTGGATTAGAGATAAATGGCCTCTATGACTGAATCTCTACTGGATTATAACTATATAGCCTCTATGACTGGACCACCACTGGATTAGAACTATAAAGCCTCTATGACTGGACCTCCACTGGATTAGAACTATAAAGCCTCTATGACTGAATCTCTACTGGATTAGAACTATAAAGCCTCTATGACTGGACCACCACTGGATTAGAACTATAAAGCCTCTATGACTGGACCTCCACTGGATTAGAACTATAAAGCTTCTATGACTGAATCTCTACTGGATTAGAACTATAAAGCCTCTATGACTGGACCACCCACTGGATTAGAACTATAAAGCCTCTATGACTGGACCTCCACTGGATTAGAACTATAAAGCCTCTATGACTGGACCTCCACTGGATTAGAACTATAAAGCCTCTATGACTGGACCTCCACTGGATTAGAACTATAAAGCCTCTATGACTTGACCTCCACTGGATTAGAACTATAAAGCCTCTATGACTGGACCTCCACTGGATTAGAACTATAAAGCCTCTATGACTGAACCTCCACTGGATTATAACTATAAAGCCTATATGACTGAACCTCCACTGGATTAGAACTATAAAGCCTATATGACTGAACCTCCACTGGAATAGAACTATAAAGCCTATATGACTGAACCTCCACTGGATTAGAACTATAAAGCCTATATGACTGAACCTCCACTGGATTAGAACTATAAAGCCTCTATGACTGAACCTCCACTGGATAGCCATGTGGTTATATGTTCTATACAGTCTCGCACACCTGTGTCATCACTCATTTCTATACTATACCTCTGTCTATGTATTCTCTGTTTGACAGATGTTAACAGCCATGCAAAAAACAACACTTGATACAGATAACTTTTCCTCATTCAAACCCAGAAACAGCCTGTACTACTTTTGTCTGGCAAGATGTCTTTCTGGCAAGGCGGAGAGATTCATTTTAGCCTACCCCTTGAGGACACTAGTTATGACCTGCTTCCCCCCCCCCCCCCCCCCCCCCCCCACCACCCTCCCAGTCTCGTTACCCTCCAACCCCACCCAACCCCTCCCCACCTCAGTGGTCATGGGTAATTAATTAGCAAGCTGTTCCCAGCAGAGGGCCAAATGAAAGCAAGCTCAGTGATACAGTCGGGGGGGGGGACACTCAGACTCAGGAGGCAGGTTCACTTCACACAGTAGTTAGGGACACTCAGACTCAGGAGTCTCCTGCACTGTGAGCCGCAACAATATTTTAGCCCACTGAGCTAAATCCTTGGCATTAGCATGGGGAATCGATCCAAATGTTCAGGTTTCAACCAAAGGGACTTATCACACAAGCCAGCTCTGATACACTAATTACAATATTATCTTTCTGGGGCCAAATGTATTTTTTATCCATGAAGACCAGGAAAGTATTTAAAAAACAAGGGTTAGAACTGGTTCAGGGAACAGAACCGAAAACCGTAAAATAACTAAATCATTTGAAGAGCAGAACCCATACCGAAAAAGAAAGTGATCTATAGTGTTGGGGACCGGTTAATAATATTCTTTCATGTTCCAGATATTTTTTACCAGTCCAGAAAAATCACAACAAAGCGCTTATGCAAAGCCCTCACTCTCACTCAGAAACCTATTCCAGCGTCTGCCTGCAAGCTGAATTTTTTTTACAGTGGGTGTGTATGTAGACTACCTGCCCCTCCCATCTGAAGCATAGGTTACTGTAGCCTTCTGACGACGTTACATAGGTTACTGTAGCCTACTGACAACATTACTGTAGCCTACTGACAACATTACATAGGTTACTGCAGCCTACTGACAACATTACATAGGTTACTGTAGCCTACTGACAACATTACTGTAGCCTACTGACAACATTACATAGGTTACTGCAGCCTACTGACAACGTTACTGTAGCCTACTGACAACGTTACTGTAGCCTACTGACAACATTACTGTAGCCTACTGACAACATTACTGCAGCCTACTGACAACGTTACTGTAGCCTACTGACAACGTTACTGTAGCCTACTGACAACATTACTGTAGCCTACTGACAACCTTACATAGGTTGCTGTAGCCCCCTGCAACATTACATTGGTTACTGTAGCCTTCTGACGACGTTACATAGGTTACTGTGGCCTACTGACAACATTACACCGGTTACTGTAGCCTACTGACAACATTACTGTAGCCTACTGACAACGTTACTGTAGCCTACTGACAACATTACTGTAGCCTACTGACAACCTTACATAGGGTGCTGTAGCCCCCTGCAACATTACATAGGTTGCTGTAGCCTTCTGACGACGTTACATAGGTTACTGTGGCCTACTGACGACATTACACCGGTTACTGTAGCCTACTGACAACATTACTGTAGCCTACTGACAACATTACATAGGTTACTGTAGCCTACTGACAACGTTACATAGGTTACTGTAGTCTACTGTCAACGTCACATAGGTTACTGTAGTCTACTGACAACATTACTGTAGCCTTCTGACAACGTCACATAGGTTACTGTAGCCTACTGACAACATTACATAGGTAACTGTATCCTACTGACAACATTACATAGGTTACTGTAACCTACTGACAACATTGCTGTACCCTGCTGACAACATTACATAGGTTACTGTAGACAACTGACAACATTACATAGGTTACTGTATCCTACTGACAACATTACATAGGTTACTCTAGCCTATTGACAACATTACTGTACCCTGCTGACAACATTACATAGGTTACTGTAGACAACTGACAACGTCACATAGGTTACTGTAGCCTACTGACAACATTACATAGGTTACTGTAGCCAACTGACGTCACATAGGTTACTGTAGTCTACTGACAACATTACATAGGTTACTGTAGCCTAATGACAACATTACATTGGTTACTGTAGCCTCCTGACAACATTACTGTAGCCTACTGACAACATTACATAGGTTACAGTAGCTTACTGACAACGTTACTAGGCTACTGTAGCCTACTGACAACATTACTGTAGCCTACTGACAACATTACTGTAGCCCACTGACAACATTACATAGGTTACTGTAGCCTACTGACAACATTACTGTAGCCAACTGACGACGTTACATAGGTTACTGTAGCCTACTGACAATGTTACATAGGTTACTGTAGCCTAATGACAACATTACATTGGTTACTGTAGCCTCCTGACAACATTACTGTAGCCTACTGACAACATTACATAGGTTACTGTAGCCTACTGACAACGTTACTAGGCTACTGTAGCCTACTGACAACATTACTGTAGCCTACTGACAACATTACTGTAGCCTACTGACAACTTTACTGTAGTCTACTGACAACGTCACATAGGTTCATGTAGCCTACTGACAACATTACTGTAGTCTAATGACAACGTCAAATAGGTTACTGTAGCCTACTGACAACATTACATAGGTTACTGTAGTCTACTGACAACATTACATAGGTTACTGTAGCCAACTGACAACGTCACATAGGTTACTGTAGCCTACTGACAACATTACATAGGTTACTGTAGCCAACTGACAACGTCATATAGGTTACTGTAGCCTACTGACAACATTCCATAGGTTACTGTAGCCAACTGACAACGTCACATAGGTTACTGTAACCTACTGACAACATTACATAGGTTACTGTAGCCTAATGACAACATTACATTGGTTACTGTAGCCTCCTGACAACATTACTGTAGCCTACTGACAACATTACATAGGTTACAGTAGCTTACTGACAACGTTACTAGGCTACTGTAGCCTACTGACAACATTACTGTAGCCTACTGACAACATTACTGTAGCCCACTGACAACATTACATAGGTTACTGTAGCCTACTGACAACATTACTGTAGCCAACTGACGACGTTACATAGGTTACTGTAGCCTACTGACAATGTTACATAGGTTACTGTAGCCTAATGACAACATTACATTGGTTACTGTAGCCTCCTGACAACATTACTGTAGCCTACTGACAACATTACATAGGTTACTGTAGCCTACTGACAACGTTACTAGGCTACTGTAGCCTACTGACAACATTACTGTAGCCTACTGACAACATTACTGTAGCCTACTGACAACTTTACTGTAGTCTACTGACAACGTCACATAGGTTCATGTAGCCTACTGACAACATTACTGTAGTCTAATGACAACGTCAAATAGGTTACTGTAGCCTACTGACAACATTACATAGGTTACTGTAGTCTACTGACAACATTACATAGGTTACTGTAGCCAACTGACAACGTCACATAGGTTACTGTAGCCTACTGACAACATTACATAGGTTACTGTAGCCAACTGACAACGTCATATAGGTTACTGTAGCCTACTGACAACATTCCATAGGTTACTGTAGCCAACTGACAACGTCACATAGGTTACTGTAACCTACTGACAACATTACTGTAGCCTGCTGACAACATTACATAGGTTACTGTGGCCTACTGACAACATTACATAGGTTACGGAAGCCTACTGACAACATTACATAGGTTACTGTGGCCTACTGACAACATTACATAGGTTGCTGCAGCCTACTGACAACGTTACTGTAGCCTACTGACAACGTCACATAGGTTACTGTAGTATACCGACAACGTTACAGTAGCCTACTGACAACGTCACATAGGTTACTGTAGCCTACTGACAACGTTACATAGGTTTCTGTAGCATACTGACAACATTACATAGGTTACTGTAGCCTACTGACAACATTACTGTAGCCTACTGACAACGTTACATAGGATACTGTAGTCTACTGACAACGTTACATAGGTTACTGTAGCCAACTGACAACATTACTGTAGCCTACTGACAACATTACATAGGTTACTGTAGCCAACTGACAACGTCACATAGGTTACTGTAGCCTACTGACAACATTACATGGGTTACTGTAGCCAACTGACAATGTCACATAGGTTACTGTAGTCTACTGACAACATTACATAGGTTACTGTAGCCTAATGACAACATTACATTGGTTACTGTAGCCTCCTGACAACATTACTGTAGCCTACTGACAACATTCCTGTAGCCTACTGACAACATTACATAGGTTACTGTAGCCTACTGACAACATTACTGTAGCCTACTGACAACATTACTGTAGCCTACTGGCAACATTACTGTAGCCTACTGACAACATTACTGTAGCCTACTGACAACATTACTGTTCCTACTGACAACATTACTGTAGCATACTGACAACATCACATAGGTTACTGTAGCCTACTGACAACATTACTGTAGCCAACTGACGACGTTACATAGGTTACTGTAGCCTACTGACAACGTTACTAGGTTACTGTAGCCTCCTGACAACATCACATAGGTTACTGCAGCCTACTGACAACATTACTCTAGCCTACTGACAACATTCCTGTAGCCTACTGACAACATTACATAGGTTACTGTAGCCTACTGACAACATTACTGTAGCCTACTGGCAACATTACTGTAGCCTACTGACAACATTACTGTAGCCTACTGACAACATTACTGTTCCTACTGACAACATTACTGTAGCATACTGACAACATCACATAGGTTACTGTAGCCTACTGACAACATTACTGTAGCCAACTGACGACGTCACATAGGTTACTGTAGCCTACTGACAACGTTACATAGGTTACTGTAGCCTACTGACAACGTTACATAGGTTACTGTAGCCTACTGACAACTTTACTGTAGTCTACTGACAACGTCACATAGGTTAATGTAGCCTACTGATAACGTTACATAGGTTACTGTAGTCTACTGACAACGTTACTGTAGTCTACTGACAACGTCACATAGGTTACTGTAGCCTACTGACATCATTACATAGGTTACTGTGGTCTACTGACAACATTACATAGGTTACTGTAGCCAACTGACAACGTCACATAGGTTACTGTAGCCTACTGACAACATTACATAGGTTACTGTAGCCAACTGACAACATTACTGTAGCCAACTGACAACGTTACATAGGTTACTGTAGCCAACTGACAACGTCACATAGGTTACTGTAGCCTACTGACAACATTACTGTAGCCAACTGACGACGTTACATAGGTTACTGTAGCCTACTGACAACATCACATAGGTTACTGTAGCCTACTGACAACATTACTGTAGCCAACTGACGACGTTACATAGGTTACTGTAGCCTACTGACAACGTTACATAGGTTACTGTAGCCTACTGACAACGTTACATAGGTTACTGTAGCCTACTGACAACTTTACTGTAGTCTACTGACAACGTCACATAGGTTAATGTAGCCTACTGATAACGTTACATAGGTTCATGTAGCCTACTGACAACGTTACTGTAGTCTACTGACAAGGTCACATAGGTTACTGTAGCCTACTGACAACATTACATAGGTTACTGTAGCCAACTGACAACGTCACATAGGTTACTGTAGCCTACTGACAACATTACGGTAGCCTGCTGACAACATTACATAGGTTACTGTGGCCTACTAACAACATTACATAGGTTACGGTAGCCTACTGACAACATTACATAGGTTACTGTGGCCTACTGACAACATTACATAGGTTACTGCAGCCTACTGACAACGTTACTGTAGCCTACTGACAATGTTACTGTAGCCTACTGACAACGTTACTGTAGCTTATTGACAACATTACATAGGTTACTGTAGCCTACTGACAACGTTACTGTAGCCTACTGACAACATTGCATAGGTTACTGTGGCCTGCTAACAACATTACATAGGTTACGGTAGCCTACTGACAACATTACATAGGTTACTGTGGCCTACTGACAACATTACATAGGTTACTGCAGCCTACTGACAACGTTACTGTAGCCTACTGACAATGTTACTGTAGCTTACTGACAACATTACATAGGTTACTGTAGCCTACTGACAGCATTACTGTAGCCTGCTGACAACATTACATAGATAATTACTGTGGCCTACTAACAACATTACATAGGTTATGGTAGCCTACTGACAACATGACATAGGTTACTGTGGCCTACTGACAACATTACATAGGTTACTGCAGCCTACTGACAACGTTACTGTAGTCTACTGACAACGTTACTCTAGCTTACTGACAACGTTACTGTAGCTTATTGACAACATTACATAGGTTACTGTAGCTTATTGACAACATTACATAGGTTACTGTAGCCAACTGACGACTTTACAAGCGTAATTCAGAAATTAGGGAGAGATGGTTAATTACAGAAGAATGGATGGACTTTTCAATGCCAGTTAAGGATACAATAGTTATCACCTTTTCACGTTGGATTTATTAAATACAAAAGATAAGAGTGCTGCTCTGAACACACAAGCTTATTCGCTAGCTAGCTCTGGTCCGACGCTCGTTCGCTAGCTAGCTCTGGTCCGACGCTCGTTCGCTAGCTAGCTTGTTCTGGTACCAACATTAAACCAACTCGGAAGTTCAAAGACGTTCAAAGTTCCTCCAAAGGAGCCGCTCCTCTATAGGTATAATTCTGTGGGCCTAATTTAGGTAATGCATGTCATAACAAGATGCTCAGAGCTTCAAGGCAAGCTTCCTACATCCTCCTTCCTCACCCTGAAAACGTCAGTTGCATCTCCCGCCCTACACTGTGACTGGCAGCACAGTATGTGTGTTCGTCTTTCATCATGATTAAACCATACTGTTACGGCAAAATACAATTTGTTATTGACGACTTTCCTATACAGATGTAATCGCTTACCCGCTCCACACCAAGCTATTCTATATGCACTGATTGGTGAAGTAATATAATGTCGAGCTAAATGTAAAATAAAATGGATGTTTCAAAGGTTTAAAAAGGAACCGAAAGGAACGATATAAACCGTTGCTTTTTGGGGTTCAAACTGGTTCAGAACTTTATTTTGCTAGTGGGAACAGTGGAACAGAATGAACAAATAATGGTTCTGTTCACAACAAAACAATTGGAAAATAACTTTGGTTCCAACCCCTGATTTCAAGTGTTCTATAAATTAGCGATACTCCTGGTTTGGCTAGTAAACCTCTTATATGGTCACCACAGTGCACTGCTAACTTGAATACAATGGAATCACCCACAGCATACTAACGGTCACATAGGCTCTTCGTGTTCTTTTGTGGATAGGTCCCTTGGGGAAAGAGTTTGTCACGGAGGTTTGAAACTACAGAGGAGTATCATGCTTTATCTTCATGGCATGTACTCTACTGTAGCCTGGTTAGATCACACTCCATCTACGAATCTCTTTCACCCTCTTTATCTCCTCCGTTAAATGTATCATTATCCTCTCACTATCGTTCCTTCTCTGAAGAGTCACCTGCACAACACATGATGATCCCAGTTCTTCTCTTTTCTCTCTCTCTCATTTGTAATTCATCAAATGTTACTTCCCTTATTCCTTCAACCTGTTCTGGTATCATACCCTCCCTCTGTCACTCTCTCTCTATACCGCCACCCCTCTCTCAACGAGCCACACTTCCCTTTTGTTCTGCCTCTCTGTCTCTGAAAAACCTGACTCTCTCTAACCCCTCTCCATTTCTCTCCCTCTTCACCTCTCTCTCTCCCTTCTCTTTCTCTCTCTCTCTCTCTCCCTTCTCGCTGTAACTCTGTCTGCCTGTCAAAAAGCGGCTTCAAAAGAGGTTCCGTCGGCGTGACAGGGAACAGTGACAACTTCAACAACAAAATGTTTTCGCACAGCATCTATACATTCTGATCATATAACCAACTAGACTCACAGTGTGCTGCATTGACTCAAGTCAAGAGAAGCCAAGATATTTCAATGGAAACATTTCTCTATTCAAAAGCAGTATACACCCTAGCCTATCAATTTTATCCAAGCACCTAGACTAGGGTTGTGTCTCAAATGACACCATATTCCCTGTTTAGTGCACTTCCTTTTGGTCAAAAGTAGTGCAGTACATAGGGAATAGAATGCCATTTGGGACACAGAGGAGGAGGAGGATATCAGGTAGCCTATTAAGGGAAATAGGTATCGAAGGGGCAATTCAAGGCATGCTGATGAGTTGAGCTGATATGGCACTCTAAGAATCTACGACGACCAAGACATTCCGATCATGTCATTTACAGAACAAACTGCCAAAGAGAGGGGATCAGTAACCAACCGATTAGACTCTCACTGTGCTGCATTGACTCAAGTCAAAAGAAGTGGTCCTCTGTAGCTCAGTTGGTAGAACATGGACAGTGGGTTCGATTCCCAGGGCCACCTGTACGTAAAACGTATGCAAGCAAGACTAAGTCGCTTTGGATAAACGTGTCTGCTAAACAGCATATACTATTATATTAAGAAGCCAGGATATTTCAGTGAAGATGCATTTTTTTCTATTCAAAGTCCCTATCCTATAAATTGTATCAAAACACCTACACTATAAGTATATTCGGTTGCCTGTTAAGAGGGATACGTGTTGAAGGAATGCTGATATGAGTGAGAGCGTGAGAAAGAATGGCCCTCTAAGAAGCTACAGTATGTGGGCTGCAGCAGTATCACAGTGATGGGGCCCATCTATGCTATTCTTAGACCTTCCATCCTACCTTCAAAGACAGTCACACATGACTGGCAGTGGTGGTGGGGAAAAAAGAGAGAGAGGTAGAAAAAGAGAGACATTTGGAATGAATATTTTCATCACAGAGAAGCAAACGGTGAGTGGGTGGGAGTCAGATGATCGTCTCTTATTAGAGCGACAGTTAGTGAGGGCATACATTTTCGTCATCGACGATGGGTCAATACACTGATGGTCGTTCGGGAAAAGTCTATACTTGGGAGATGGTGATGCATTACAGGTTCAAAGAGGAATGAGAAAAGGACCAGAAAAAGTCTAGAGTAAGAAAATAACTATTTAAATGCCTTTAACTTTGACCACAAGGAATACTTGTACATGTCTCTCTCTCACAAACAAACCGACACGCACACTGTCCGATACATTCGAGTACACACAAAAACCTGTCAGCCTGCACTTCGAGTCCCCTTAATCCTTTAATGACTCCATCAATATTTGTAAAGCCAGTCAAATGAAGCCAGAAGCCAATAGAGTTGCCTGCCAGGTCGTCTGTCTGTGGCCATGATGCACTGCTGCCACTCTCTCTCAACGCACGCGCGCGCACACACACACACACACACACACACACACACACACACACACACACACACACACACACACACACACACACACACACACACACACACACACACACAAACAGACACACTCTGGTCACAAGCTACTGCTCACAGAAGGGGGCTGCCACACCACTAAGCCCGGCAAGAGAACAAGAGAACACGTAATCCACCACAAACCAAACCAGCTCCACAAACAAGCTCCTTCTGGGTCGCACGCTCCCGTTCCCAATCTATCTGTCTGTGTCCCAAATGGCACCCTATTCCCTATTTAGTGCAATATTTTTGCCCCATAGGGCTCTGGTCAAAAGTAGTGCCCATTATAAGGAATAGGATGTCATTTGAGACGTAACCTCTGTCTGAGACCTCCATCCTCAGTCAGATAAATGTTTCATTCAGTCTGTCTGTCTCTCCCTGCCCCTCTCAAGTCAAGGGCTTCATTGGCATGGGAAACATACTGTATGTTAACATTGCCAAAGCAAGTGAACTAGATAATAAACAAAAGTCAAATAAACAACAAAAATGAACAGTAAACAGTTCCAAAAGACATTTCAAATGTCATATTATGTCTATATATAATGTTGTAACGATGTGCAAATGGTTAAAATACAAAAGGGAAAATAAATAAACATAAATATGGGTTGTATTTACAATGGTGTTGGCTCTTCACTGGTTTCCCTTTTCTTGTGGCAACAGGTCTTGCTGCTGTGATGGCACACTGTGGAATTTCACCCAGTAGATATCAGAGTTTATCAAAATTGGGCCTCGGTCTCTCTGTCTGTCTGTTTGATTACCTTTCTGTTCCCTGTCCATCTCTCCTGCTCTCTGTCTCACTTCCAGTCTCTACATCCACTATTAGATAAACCTCTCTCTCTGTCTCACTTCCAGTCTCTACATCCACTATTAGATAAACCTGTCTCTCTGTCTCACTCCCAGTCTCCACATCCACTATTAGATAAACCTGTCTCTCTGTCTCACTTCCAGTCTCCACATCCACTATTAGATAAACCTGTCTCTCTGTCTCACTTCCAGTCTCCACATCCACTATTAGATAAACCTGTCTCTCTGTCTCACTTCCAGTCTCCACATCCACTATTAGATAAACCTGTCTCTCTGTCTCACTTCCAGTCTCCACATCCACTATTAGATAAACCTCTCTCTCTGTCTCACTTCCAGTCTCTACATCCACTATTAGATAAACCTGTCTCTCTGTCTCACTCCCAGTCTCCACATCCACTATTAGATAAACCTGTCTCTCTGTCTCACTTCCAGTCTCCACATCCACTATTAGATAAACCTGTCTCTCTGTCTCACTTCCAGTCTCCACATCCACTATTAGATAAACCTGTCTCTCTGTCTCACTTCCAGTCTCCACATCCACTATTAGATAAACCTGTCTCTCTGTCTCACTTCCAGTCTCCACATCCACTATTAGATAAACCTGTCTCTCTGTCTCACTTCCAGTCTCCACATCCACTTTTAGATAAACCTGTCTCTCTGTCTCACTTCCAGTCTCCACATCCACTATTAGATAAACCTCTCTCTCTGTCTCACTTCCAGTCTCCACATCCACTATTAGATAAACCTGTCTCTCTGTCTCACTTCCAGTCTCCACATCCACTATTAGATAAACCTGTCTCTCTGTCTCACTTCCAGTCTCCACATCCACTATTAGATAAACCTGTCTTTCTGTCTCACTTCCAGTCTCCACATCCACTATTAGATAAACCTGTCTCTCTGTCTCACTTCCAGTCTCCACATTCACTATTAGATAAACCTGTCTCTCTGTCTCACTTCCGGTCTCCACATTCACTATTAGATAAACCTGTCTCTCTGTCTCACTTCCAGTCTCCACATCCACTATTAGATAAACCTGTCTCTCTGTCTCACTTCCAGTCTCCACATCCACTATTAGATAAACCTGTCTCTCTGTCTCACTTCCAGTCTCCACATCCACTATTAGATAAACCTGTCTCTCTGTCTCACTTCCAGTCTCCACATCCACTATTAGATAAACCTGTCTCTCTGTCTCACTTCCAGTCTCTACATCCACTATTAGATAAACCTGTCTCTGTGTTACCCCCCCCCCCCCCTGCTCCCTTTCACTTCCAGTCTCTACATCCACTTTTAGATAAACCTGTCTCTCTGTCTCACTTCCAGTCTCTACATCCACTATTAGATAAACCTGTCTCTCTGTCTCACTTCCAGTCTCTACATCCACTATTAGATAAACCTGTCTCTCTGTCTCACTTCCAGTCTCTACATCCACTATTAGATAAACCTGTCTCTGTGTGTCCCCCCCCCAGCTCTCATTCACTTCCAGTTTTCCTTCCACTTTTAGTTCCCTCTACGCCCACCCCAGGGAGAGAGAGAGAGGAAGACAATTAGTCCTTTCTTCCTCTACGCTCTCCTAACTCTTTCTTCCTTCATCCTCCATTCTCACCCTTTATCCGTTTCTAGTTTCATTCTCTACTTCACGCTTTTCTCTCGATCTCGCTGGTACTGAAAACGAATGGTTCTAGATTTAAATAACATGAGCAATGACTGTTTGTACATACTAAATGGAGTACAAAAAGGAATAACATTGGTTGCTGACGGCCAAAAGAGGGGACTTTGGCTTTACCGGTCATATTAGATCATTACTGTTCACAAAAGTCATGTAAATAAGCCCTTTCAAAGGCAGACAGTTACACATTCAGCCTCATGTGGATATTGTATCACACATAAAGAAACGGAAGGCTTTTCAATCGAACCTGCATTGTGATATTTAGGCAGCCGCTCTTTCTCTTCAAAAACCACCGCTACTACCAGGTACATTCCGCTCATGGGTGGATGCGTCCAGTTTTCACAATAACAAGTGTGTATGTTCACGGATAATAGTTTATTATCGAATACACTTCAGAATTATATATGTTTTTAAATGCATTTCGTGAACTAACACTCGCACTTGGCTTTTTCTCCTCTCCCTTGCCAGCTCTGACTTTGCTGATAGCTACTTTATAGGGCGGAAATGTACTGGTTGTCCCACCTAGCTAGCTTAAGATGAATGGATAAGAGCATCTGCTAAATGACTACAATGTACATGTAATAAACATTGCAGGTTTGATTGAATTTCGGGCCTAAGACTGATGGACTGCATCTGTGAAACAGAGAGAAAAGGTCAAGAGTAAAAGGCCTTGGGGGGTCCTACCTTGTACATTGCCAGCCCAGATCTCCTCTCTACTCTTCAGAACTGGCATGGTGGTGTGGTCTGGGACCCAACTACTCCTCTCATAGCACCGGGTGGAGGGAAGGATGAACAGATGAAGCCGTGCAGAGAGGAGTAGACGTGAAGAGGGCTTATGGAGTGAGGGATGAGCACCGGGATTGAACAAGTGTGCGTGTGTCAAGTTTGAGTGTGTAAGGAGAACTCAAAAAATAAATAGAGAAATGACGAATGGAGAAAGAGATGGAGAGGGGCGAGGCGCTCTCTCATTCGTCTCCTGTCGTCTGACTCATCCTCCCGTCTTCTTCCACTGGAGGATACAGCGCGACGAGGTTTCCTCTGACAACTCTGTGTGTGTGTGTGTGAACAACGGTTGCCGTGGCAATGCGGAGATTAGAGCATGTCTTCCTCCTTCCCTTTTTCCGTGTCTTCTGTCGCTCCCCTCGTTTATTTAGTCACCATCATCTGTCTGTACGTTGGGTCTTTGTCAAGACTGGGGGAGAGAGGAGAGGAGGGAGACAGAGAGATGGTCAATAACCAGACATGATCTGTTATGGCGAATGTTTCTCTGCTTAATGGTGAATTCTTTTGTGTCGTTTGTATACACAAGTCAATTGCTTCAGAGGTTCAAGGCTTTTAACACAGCTTTTCACCTTTCACTTCACAATCTGAATTCAAATCCTTTCTGATTTATGGATTGGCTCTTGGCCAAAACACAATTATGCAGTGTGATTTATCTCCTTATCACATGTTATAAAAGTTCCATATTATACATTGACAGACAGTACAAAATGTGTGCAAAAGAAAAATGGTACTTAGTTCATTTTGTCTGTTGGTTGGATTCAACTCTGGCCTAACATTTAATACCACTTTTTAAAATCGTATTTCAGAAAATATTCCATATCTTACATTGACAGACATACGAAATGTGTAAAACATATAGTAGTAACCACTTTGCCAATGTTGACATTAAAGGCCCAGTGAAGTCAAAAACTTGATTATCCTGGGTTTTATGTATATTTCCACAGGTTGGAATAACACTGAGAAATTGTGACAATTACAATAATGCCCTTTAAGTGTAAGAGCTTTTTGAAAGGCCGTCTGTTTTGGTGGGATGGAGTTTTGGTCTGCCTATCACCAGGCAGTAAATGAGTTAATAGCCAAATAAGAAAAATTGTTCCAAACCTCTCTACCAATAACAGTCCTAGCAAAATTCTTGCTTGAGAAATTTATATTTGCTAAAAAGCTATTTTTGTTGAGTTTGTTGCTATTTTAATTAATAACAATCACAGTAAGGTACTAGATTGCTACCAATAAGTGATTTAATATTGAAAAACAAACAGCTGCATTGGCCCTTTAAGTATTCAAGGTTTGTAATGGGTAGATTTAACTTGAGCCTAACATTCAATACATTCAACAATAGATTTCTGGAAAAAGTTCCATACACAACAGACATATAAAATGGGTTAAACAAATAGGAAGCACTTTGCCAATTTTGATGATATGTATTCAAGAAGTAACTTTGGCCTAACACCCACTAGTCTCTGATCTTGTCCGTGTAATATATGCATCATTCTCTCATGTTCTCTTCCTGCCTTCATCCCTTCCCACTTTTGTAGATGGGTTGTGTCCTGCATTTCCCCGCTGTGTTTTACCATGTTGCCCTCTAGGAAGTGTGTGTGTGTGTGTGTGTGTGTGTGTGTGTGTGTGTGTGTGTGTGTGTGTGTGTGTGTGTGTGTACACACATTTTAGCCCTGGGAAAAATGTCAAAGGATATCACTGTGTGAGGAATTTTTATCCTGCCTGGCAGAGTGATAAATTATGTATTCAACACATTTTATTTCCAAAACCCATCTTTCTCTCTTTCCAACTGTAATTATCTCAAACTCCTTCAGTAGTATTTAAATTACATTAATACTGCAAACGATGTATTGGGCTCAAAGAAACATACGCACACTTCGGCAATTAAATACTGTACCACAAGCAAGTAAGCCGGCCAGCCCTAGCCTCACTACAATCAAACAACGTCTTTCAAAGACAATTATTCAGAAATATACAATATGATATATTGTGGTGATAGTAAAATGGATTAAACAAAACTACTGATTATTAATATCTATCTGGAAAGGGCAGCAGATTGGATTCTCATTGCGAAATACATAATTATAACTTCCTTTGCCCCCTTCAAAAATGGAACGCATAGCATATGATAAAGGAAATATGTGAGTTACTGGCATACAATGTCAATCACTTTGAGACTCAATAACAAGTGCTAGGTCTATAGCCTACATACAGTAAATGCAAGCCATTACCATGTCTTTACAGAATTGACCAGAAATGTCACAAATTGAACATATAGGCTAGCCTAGCCATGTCTCTCAAATGCAGCAACATAATCTCACCATGCGTCACAGCTTATATAGCATTAATCCTTTAGAACTGAGATGGAGGGCTGGATGGATGCCCTTTGTGAGTTAGAGACAGGAAGACATTGTCTGAGTCCCGAATGACACCCTATCACCTATACAGTGTACTACTTTCGTCCAAACCCCTGTGGGCCCTCGTCAGAGGTAGTGTACTATATAGGGAACAGGGTGCCATTTGAGACAGAGACATTGTCAAAAAATGTACCTGGGAGGAACATTGTGTATTATAAATAGTAATAAGAGCTCACTCTCCTAGCGTAGTGACATCCCTCCTCACTGTGCTGGGTTAAAAGCCTACCTAAATCATTCAGACTGCTTGGGTCCACAGTACACTATACTCAATTAACATCAACGCACTGAAACTTTGAGAGACTACTTTTACTCTAATGATTGAGATGGAGGACTAGGAAGGAGAATTAGTTAAAAAAGCTTCATCCAAGGCCTTCGTAAAGGAAAGTCTGGACTTAAAATTATATCTCACATCCACTAACATTTGACATTGACTTAAACTTTGCAACCGACTGACTTCAACCACTTCAGATAAGAATCAGATTTGATACTAAATGACATTTTGTAGAATTGTAGATAACATGAAAGTTAGTTGATCAATACTTGGGTCTTGGGTAATGACTATGTAGGAGCTGTGGCAGTTATATATGCTGCCTCTAATATCAAAATAAACAAAAGCAAGCCAAGAATTTCACATTTTGGGGGAATATGAATTACATTCACAAGTACACTCTGTATTGTACATAACAGATATAGGCTAGGCTATATGGGCCCGATTCCGACTTAGGAAATGACGTATTCGTTAAGCACGCCTTTCCTATGCACTTGGTATTCAGACTTACCTTATGAAGGTGCGTAACAGGCTTTGCAAGTGTGGTTCCCTTGTGCACACTCAATAAATGTAATTCAACTGCTGAAAACCCTCCCACTTGCTGGCCAACAGAGTTCCTTGTATAGTTTTTATTCAATATGGTTGTCAGTACATTTATGTTAAGCCATCCCTTTAAATACGGCGTGGCTTTAAGTTAGAATTTTGTTGACGGACACAACAGAATATATCGAACGGGTTTAGAATATTAGGGATCAATGAAGGAAAGCCATCTAAATATATGCAATTGGTAGATTTAAAAATGCTCTGATATTGTATATTATTTAACTTAGGAAAGTATTTATGAATCATAAAAAAATACTGGTTTGGAGAGCCTTCATGAGCGAAAGAAAGAAAACGGTGGTTTGATTCATTCTGAAAATTGCCACATTCAGTTCATCAAGCCATGGTAACGTTGGAAGATAACTGTACATAGAATTATAATAGGGAGAACACTGCACAATAGTAGGTTATACCCTCATCTACTGCCTGCACTAACCATGGAACTGTGTGACGACACAGCCAAGTATTGCACAATGCGTCGGGTTCAAAATGTCGAGGCTTGGTCTGCCCACTCCATAACGATTTAACGAGCCTACATGTCATTAATTATATACAGAACCAGTCAAAAGTTTGGACACACCTACTCATTCAAGGGTTTTTCTTTAGTTGTACTATAGTGAAGACATCATATATGTCCGTCAAAAAAGTTCTAACTTAAAGCCACGCCATATTTAAAGGGATGGCTTAAGATCAGCAACAACCAAAAAGCTGTGACATCGTTTGCAGAGGATTCTAATGTAGGTAAACAAAACAACGTAATTAAATGGAATGATAATGTAGTCTATACCAACTGAAGGGAACTAACAGTAAATTGGCAGTTGAATATGTGTTGTTATTCGGCTTACTGAAAGTTGATAATGATAGTGGCTAATATTTTACATTATAAAAATATGGGCATATATTTAAGACTTAGTCTTAATTATATGCCTAAACATCTCAAATCTATCAGCTCCTTGACTTTTTCCACATTGAGTTATTCATTTATTTTTATTGAACCTATATTTAACTATTCAAGTCAGTTAAGAACAAATTCTTATTTACAATGACGGCCTGCACCACACCCTGACCCGGACGACGCTGGGCCAATTGTGTGCAGCACTATGGGACTCCCAATCACGGCCGGTTGTGATACAGACTGCAATTGAACCAGGGTCTGTAGTGACGCCTCTATCACTGAGATGTCTGAGGTGCCTTAGACCGCTGCGCCACTCGGGAGCCTCCTGAATGCACCGTACATAGCTCTTATCAATAGATCTTATCTAATTGTAAATTACAGTGCATGAAGTAGATGTTTTTTCCACTTGGAACCGGTAGGTTCGCTAGACCTTATTCATGGCTTCCTTATGCGTAAAGGTGGTGGAATTATTAGGGAATTAAATCAAGGTCAGAATACGGTGTATCTGTAGACACCTCTGCTGTACCTTCATTTATTCCATCTCCATCCAAAATGAACAGCACACTATTCTCATGCTTAATAGAAAGAAAGGTACATAAAAAGGGAATTACGTTAATTTACACGCACTTAACTCGGGTCAGAATCGTGCCCTATGAAGATAAATAGATCAAACCAAGAAGACAATGCAGCCATACTAGACCAGGGATCTTAATTTGACCTATATTGCCACAGCAAAATAATCCTACTGCAACGTTTAGTCCATAATGTTGCTTGATCGGTGGTTAGGTTATTAAACTGGCCAAAAGCAAGCTACATGAAAAGTACAATATAGTTTATAGAACTTTGTGTTAGTGTGGGTTATCAGTGAATTGATGTAAATCACAAAGCTCAATACTTCTCAGCAACAAAAGTGATCAAATTAGGATCCTACAATCTATACATGAACAGTATCACTCTGCATTGTAGCCTACTGTGCATGTGCATTATATATAGACACAAAACAATGTGTTTAGATGGACAGGAGAGGAGGGGCAGGCCTAAAGACCACATCAGTGATCATCAACTAGATCCAGCCACGGGACGATTCTTGAGCGGATGGTCGGGGGGCCGGAACATAATTACAAATCATTCCTAGACAGCAAATTGACTGCAAGAAGCCCAAACAGATATAATATTTGACTAAAACATAACATTTTCAAACCTTGCTTATATTTATATATGATCACGTGTCTCTCTACGCCTGGGAAATGCGTTCCAAAATTCAAATCACTTGGAGATCATTTCCTGGTGTTTTTACAGTCTTTTATGTGTTTTAGCTCAAACTTGGGGGGCCAAATCAAACCACCCCCAGGCCAAATTCGGCCCGAAGGCCAGCAGTTGGGCAACCCTGGATGACACAAAGAGCTGTTCTATACAGTACAGTTCATGTAGAGGGTAAATGTATAGAACACTTATCAAGATCAGAAGCTGTGATAAGACAGTGTGGTGAGGATAGATCTAAAAGGATACTGTACACCCCGTTAGAACGTAACCTACTAATCAAAGTTCATCCGGAATACACACACAGACAACCCTACATGCTAGTGTGCACAACACACACATGCACTTATACTCTCTCTCACACGCCTGCAAGCACACACACTTATACTCTCTCTCACACGCCTGCAAGCACACACACTTATACTCTCTCTCACACGCCTGCAAGCACACACACTTATACTCTCTCTCACACGCATGCAAGCACACACACCATACATGCAAGCAGAGGCACGGACACACACACAGTTCAATCCACTACTCACCTATTTAACTCTTGTCTGTAACTCACTATTAATTTAATGGTGATCAGAGGAGTGGGACAACAGTAAAGACAGAGCTGCCACTTGAAAACACAAAATGTGGTGTGGGTTCCTTAGTCCTTCATGGTGAAATCCCGCTCAAAGCAATAAACATGGAGGGTTTGTTTGAATTGAACCCCCTTTTCAATCCACAAGAAGAAGAAAAAAGACAAAAGTTGAAGATGTGAATGCTATTGATTGAAATTGTTTGCCATAAACTGTGCGTGTGTGTGTGTGTGTGTGTGTGTGTGTGTGTGTGTGTGTGTGTGTGTGTGTGTGTGTGTGGGTGCGTGTGTTCCCAATGGACACACAAGAGCTACATTAATAACTTATTTTGGATGAACTGGTGATGTTGATGATTGAAAAGGGATCTCCCATAAGACATACAACTCAGATGCTGAGAAGAAACATCATAAAAAAAGAAGGGAATTTGACAGAGAGAGATGGAGTGCAATGAGATGAACAACATTCTTCTCCTACTGATTTCTATTCTTATCTGTCTATCAGTCTGTCACTATTTCAAACCTACACACACACTGTGAACAGTGTTCTTCAGATGTGTCGCAATCCAAGGCTTTACAAGCTTTTTAATCTACTTTTCAACAACTAAGCCCGGAAGTCTTTCCTGATTTACGTGCCTTTTGAGATACAAGAGAGGTGGAATACAAGGAAGGGGAAGAAACAGCTTCAGAGACAATTAATGGAGAACTGTCCATTCTAGTTGAAAAAACATCAAACCGAAATAAGGAGGGGGATGCAGAAACAAATGGAATTGAATACTAAAAGGGAAATTGGTATGGGACGTTTATTACTTTTGGGTAATGTGTGCGTGTCAATAATTAATGGAGAGAGAGGGGGGGGGGGGGCAAGTGGGTGGGTGGGGGTGAGAAATGCTAAATACAGATGATGGACCAGTTGAATGAAAGAAATTGAAAATCAAGCATTAATCGTGATATGCCAAACAACCAGAAATAACCATAGGGGTCCAATAATACCTTACCCAACACTGGCAGTTTTCAAGTTTCTGTCCAAATACATAGTTTGCTAAATCACAAGTCAAAACTTCAGGGAAAACGTAGTCATTTTCTGCTAATCTTCCAATTAAGACTCAAAATGGCATCAGGTACATATGAGAAATGCAATGTATAAGGCGAGACAGAGAAAACGCCAAGATAGATAACTGTATTCCTCAAAGACAACAATTAAAAATGGATGAAGTTTGACTGAACTGACGCGGCAAAAGAATGGGCATGGGAGAATTGTGAGACCAACATCAACTGAATATGAGTACCAGATATAATCTCTCTCCTTTTCGCCATAGTTTAGTGTGTGAGTGTGTGTGTATGTGTGTTTTATGTATACGTAAAGCACACACAAATACACACACAGACAGACAGATAGACAGACACTAAACAATAGTAAACCTACCTAGAGTTACCAATTTAAGAATCCCGCAAAATTGTGATGCATAGGATGTGGGTGAGGAAGGACCAGAGGAGGAAGAGAAGGGAAATGGGGGAAAAGGAGTCATTGATGAAGAGTTGCTGTTTAGTTGTCTCTTTCTTTAAAAAATTCAGTCCAAGTTAATTTACATCTGAGTTTAAAGACAGAGAAAGAGAGGGAGAGGAATGTGCTGTGGAGAACTGGTGGAAAAGGGTAGAGGAGAGAAGGAAAGGAATAAGGATCGAAAAGGATGGAATGGTGAGGAGGGAGAGAGGAAAGAGACAGGAAAGAAAAAAAGTCTCAAAATAAAAATAAAAACTCCCCCTCCTCTCTCTCTCACTCATAAATAGAGGAAATTGTACAGCAGGTAGATGGAGAAATAAATGAGGAGGCAAATGATGGAGAGAGCGAATATATGAAAAGATGAAGCACCTCCCAGCACCACGATAAGGAAGAGAAAAAACATACAACGGAAAAAAAAATTGAATACTCCAAAGCCTTCCGTTTTGGCGGTTTGTGTGAGCTGAGAGGAGGGTTATCAGTAATTTCTCCAACTGTTACAAATCTTCTTCATCTCTTCCTTTTCCGTCAAAACCAGGAGCCTTCCAGTTATTTAAGGCGTAAAGCCTTCTCCGGGACAACTGTTAAACGTGTCAAACAGGCAGCATGCTTAGGTACTACCCAGAGCTAGAGACAACGTACAACTGGCACCTCCATCTGCCTTAGAACGTAGATCTCAAAGTGCGCTGACTCGCTGTCCACCCCCTCCTCTACTAGAGACCAGAGAGGGGGAGAGGGAGGGAGGGGGGGAGAGAGAGAGAGAGAGAGAGAGAGAGAGAGAGAGAGAGAGAGAGAGAGAGAGGGAGGGAGGGAGGGAGGGAGGGAGGGGGGTGGAGAGAGCGAGAGAGAGAGAGAGAGAGAGAGAGAGGAAGGAAGGAAGGGAGGGAGGGAGGGAGGGAGGGAGGGAGGGAGGGAGGGAGGGAGGGAGGGAGGGAGGGAGAGAGAGAGAGAGAGAGAGAGAGAGAGAGAGAGAGAGAGAGAGAGAGATGTGTGGAGGTGGGTCCCTCTATAGGATTTTGAATTAAAGGGATGCAGGTTCTCATTTGCAACAAATGTCTAGGAAAATCTAATATAATAAGGAGAATGGCTCCCCCTATTGTCGATAATGAACACCTGCTACCTGACATTTTGTTATTTTTTAACTAACATCGTGTTCAGGGGCGTCATGCACTCCTAAAAATCTGTGTGGGCACAAAGTACTTGAGGAAGGCTGTTTCTAACACCTGATAAAGCCTTTTCCTGCAATCTAGAGCCCTAATCATTATGCTTAATTCTATGTAAAAAATATATATATATATATTTTCCTGTATATCTAAGCATAACTCCTGAGCTGCCTGTATCCTCCTGACTGGTGGTGATCTTTTTTTAAAGAAACTAAATATGCTTTTCTGCATCTCTGATAACATCTGTATAAAAGATTGAGTCTTATTCAGTACATTTAGTAATTGCTTGCTTTTCTAAAGTCTACCAACATTGCCAGCAGGCTTGCCAGCTAAGATAGTTAGACAAGCTAGTTACTATAACTCGATTGATAGCCTGAAATGGCTTCTTGGTAGCTGGTTATGAGGTTGAGAGATTGGGGACTTACCTGGGCTAGCTAAAGTAATCTTCATAAAATTGCTAGGTGGCTGGCAGTATTACAGAGAAACCATTGAGGGCTTCCACCATCACTTCTTGAGTGTAGGGGGCAGGATTTTTGTTTTTGGCAAAAAAACATACCCATTTGAAACTGCCTATTTCTCAGACCCAGAAATTAGAATATGCATATAATTGTCAGATTAGGATAGAAAACACTCTAACGTTTCCAAAACTGTCAAAATATTGTCTGTGAGTATAACAGAACTGATATTGCAGGCGAAAACCTGAGGGAAATCAAACCAGGAAGTGGCATCTATTTTGAAAGCTCCATGTTCCATAGCCTGCCTTCGCTCCATTTAAAGGGATATCAACCAGATTCCTTTTCCTATGGCTTCCTCAAGGTGTCAACAGTCTTTAGACATAGTTTCAGGCTTTTATTTTGAAAAATTAGCAAGAAAGATAACATCGCGTCAGTGGATAGCTGGGTGTTCGCAGAGATTTGCTTGCGCAACAAAGTGGGGCAGCCATTGTCTCTCCCTCTCCTATTGAAAAAGTGACAGTCCCGGTTGATATATTATCGATTATATATTTTTAAAACAACCTGAGGATTGATTATAAAAACGTTTGACATGTTTCTGTGGACATTACGGATACTATTTGGAATTTTCATCTGCGATGTCGTCACCGCTCGAGCCTGTGGATTTCTGAACATAACGCGCCAAACAAATGGAGGTATTTTGGATATAAAAATAACTGGGTGTAACTGGGAGTCTCGTTGTAATATTTTGTCGACTGGGAGAGATGTTCTTACATAAACGCTTGTTATGCTTTCGCCGAAAAGCTGTATTGAAATCTGACACGCCAGGTGGATTAACAACAAGCTAAACTGTGTTTTGCTATATTGCACTTGTGATTTAATGAAAATTAAATATGTTTAGTAATTTAATTTTGGCGCGCTGCAATTCAGCGGGTGTTGATGAAAATGATCCCGCTAACGAGATGGGTGCGTCAAGAAGTTAAAGTAGTCAACTGGGTGGGGATTCCTATGGGTTGTAGCCTCAATGGCTCTGCCCATGCTGTCACAGATGCTATAATGGCGCAGATATAAAGAGGAGTCCTCTATCTATCTCTATGTTAAATACCTACTAACGACAGCTAGGCTTACAAATATAAAACCTAATAAACACCTTATTCCTGACCTCCCAACTTCACAGCTTGTCTGAGAATTCTTTCAGCACTCCAAAGCACCAGCTGTGGAATCTTATCATGCTTCTGGAATAGAACATCCTCATGTCGTGCAGTGCTTTATTCATAGCACATGTTCATATACAGGACAATAGGGGGGAAACACACAAGTGTCAGTCAGCCTTTCATACCTTAAGTGCCACTCTTGTAGATCATGTGAGGAGATGGATGGTCATGGAAGCTGGTGTCAGTGTTGGATAATGACAGCTTTATTGGTGCGTTTCTGAATGGCTGCCACCCTCCGGATCTCTTTAGCTGCTGACAGGAAACGTCTATAAAAGTACCTCCAGGTGCCATAAGATTAGCCTAATGTCAGATTGTCGGCTGGAGAGAAAGAAACATGAATATTGGTCTGCAATGCAAGTAATTCCTTGCAACATTGACTAATACTGAATCAATTGAATGCATAAAGGTATGTAATAAAAGCTATCAATGAAAACTTCAGTACACTACATAAAGCTATGACACGAAGGCTGTGTTTTAACAGCCACTCTAAAAACCCAAATCTGACTTTCATTCTACATCCAATCGTTTTTCTTTTGGTTTACTCAGTTTTACATGCGACATCCGATTTGCATGTTCAAACTGATGTAGCCTCTGAAGTAGTCCCAATGATCCCAGATAGCACACAGATGCAATGCTCATTTCCTGTCACTGTTCCTTTACATTTTGGGGTGGTTGTCATGATAATGGCAGGTCATGTGCAAAAAATAACACTTCAGATCAAAAGAATCTGAGCGTCCAGACAGAGGTCGCATATGGAGGATATGGTTTGTATCAGGATTGAGATCCACATATAGAGGTGGTAAAATTGAAATTGGAAGTGAAAAGATCAGATTCTATGGCTGCGTTTACACAGGCAGACGAATTCTGATATTTTAATAGGTTTTTTTTACCAGCTTTTTTGACCAGATCAGCTTTTTTTGCAAATACAGTGGGGCAAAAAAGTATTTAGTCAGCCACCAATTGTGCAAGTTCTTCCACTTAAAAAGATGAGAGAGGCCTGTAATTTTCATCATAGGTACATTTAAACTATGACAGACAAAACGAGAAAAAAAAATCCAGAAAATCACATTGTAGGATTTTAAATGAATTTATTTGCAAATTATGGTGGAAAATAAGTATTTGGTCAATAACTCATGTTTATCTCAATACTTTGTTATATACCCTTTGTTGGCAATGACAAAGGTCAAACGTTTTCTGTAAGTCTTCACAAGGTTTTCACACACTGTTGCTGGTATTTTGGCCCATTCCTCCATGCAGATCTCCTCTAGAGCAGTGATGTTTTGGGGCTGTTGCTGGGCAACACAGACTTTCAACTCCCTCCAAAGATTTTCTATGGGGTTGAGATCTGGAGACTGGCTAGGCCACTCCAGGACCTTGAAATGCTTCTTACGAAGCCACTCCTTCGTTGCCCGGGTGGTGTGTTTGGGATCATCGTCATGCTGAAAGACCCAGCCATTTTTCATCTTCAATGCCCTTGCTGATGGAAGGAGGTTTTCACTCAAAATCTCACGATACATGGCCCCATTCATTCTTTCCTTTACACGGATCAGTCGTCCTGGTCCCTTTGCAGAAAAACAGCCCCAAAGCATGATGTTTCCACCCCCATGCTTCACAGTAGGTATGGTGTTCTTTGGATGCAACTCAGCATTCTTTGTCCTCCAAACACGACGAGTTGAGTTTTTACCAAAAAGTTATATTTTGGTTTCATCTGACCATATGACATTCTCCCAATCTTCTTCTGGATCATCCAAATGCTCTCTAGCAAACTTCAGACGGGCCTGGACATGTACGGGCTTAGGCAGGGGGACACGTCTGGCACCGCAGGATTTGAGTCCCTGGCGGCGTAGTGTGTTACTGATGGTAGGCTTTGTTACTTTGGTCCCAGCTCTCTGCAGGTCATTCACTAGGTGTGTGTGGTTCTGGGATTTTTGCTCAACGTTCTTGTGATCATTTTGACCCCACGGGGTGAGATCTTGCGTGGAGCCACAGATCGAGGGAGATTATCAGTGGTCTTGTATGTCTTCCATTTCCAAATATTTGCTCCTAGAGTTGATCTCTTCAAACCAAGCTGCTTACTTATTGCAGATTCAGTCTTCCCAGCCTGGTGCAGGTCTATAATTTTATTTCTGGTGTTCTTTGACAGCTCTTTGGTCTTGGCCATAGTGGAGTTTGGAGTGTGACTGTTTGAGGTTGTGGACAGGTGTCTGATAACAAGTTCAAACAGGTGCCATTAATACAGATAACGAGTGGAGGACAGAGGAACCTCTTAAAGAAGAAGTTACAGATCTGTGAGAGCCAGAAATCTTGCTTGTTTGTAGGTGACCAAATACTTATTTTCCACCATAATTTGCAAATAAATTCATTAAAAATCCTACAATGTGATTTTCTGGATTTTTTTTCTCATTTTGTCTGTCATAGTTGAAGTGTACCTATGATGAAAATTACAGGCCTCTCTTATCTTTTTAAGTGGGAGAACTTGCACAATTGGTGGCTGACTAAATACTTTTTTGCCCCACTGTAATTGACACAATTGGGCTGCCTGTGCAAACACAGCCATGAAATCTGCCTGGTTTACACAGCACAACAAATTCTTATGTTTGGGCATATCCGATTCATATCTGACCTTTTCCCAATTGTGTAAACATCAGCAAAAACATGGAATCTGTTCCGATTCTTACCATATTCTTATGTGATTCTCAATTCATATACAATTTCAATGCCGACAAGACAATCACCCAAAAATGTAAAGGAACTGTGGCAGTAAATGAGCATTGCGTCTGCGGGCTATTTCAGAGGCTACATCAGTGAGAACGAGCAAATATGGGTCACATGTAAAACAGACAAGATTGGGGTACAGCTGTGTAATGGGGACAGCTGTGTAAACACAGGCTAACAAAATGAATCTCAACACTTGTAAACTTTCCAATAAAACGTTTTATTGAATTTGTCATTCCTATTAAGTCTGGTTACCAGACAATACATACAAAATTACTATCATCGTTCTAACATCATTTAAGTTCTAACACCGATGTTGCATTCCTGTGCAATTTCTGTGAACGTTAAAATGTATTTTCTTTTACTTATTTTTTATAAAGCCAAAAAAAAAAAAAATTATAATAAAAACATCTGGACAAGGGTAACAGAAGTCAACATATAAATATCTGACCTGCCATGGGGAACAATTCACTTATGTACAATAGCTTAACTCACAAAGAATATACAACGATAGGCACAACGATAACCGTTGCCATATCCTTTCTCCAATCAGAGTAGTCTGGAGTCCAACAGTGTACATTTAGATGTTTTCTCATGGTGTGTGTTTGTGTACGTTCACAAGTGTTAACACTAAAGCAATCTCAGTCAGGGTCCTCCAGAACACCTTAAAAAAGAAGCAGGTGGAATGCTATCAACTTCCTGTCACATGAAATGCCTTTTCCATTCCTGGTTGGCTCAGCTAGGAGTCGTCGCGCTGATGACGTCAGTGCACTGCGGCTCACAGAAAGTCCCGAAGCGCCCGTACACATCCCGGGCCCGGACAGCAAAGTAATACGTAGATCCAGAAACAAATTGGGTGAGGGTACAGGCCATGGGCAGTGGCAGTGCCTTCACCTCCCCAATCTTCTTCCAGTGCTGCCCCGCTCCAGGGCCATTACCGGCCGACCCAGCGTTGTCCTGGTGGTACGCGTACAGGTGGTAGCTTTCCACCCCTGCACAGGTCAGGTCAGTCTCTGCCACGCACCAGGACAGGACGATGCCATTCTGGTTTTGCACCCTGGCCAACTTCAGCTGGGGCTGCTGGGGGGGCGTGGTCTGGTTGGCCTCCATGGGTAGCCGGCCAGGAGGCAAGGGAGCCAAGGGTAACGGGGGCAGGGTGACAGGGGGGGGCTTGGTTGGAGTGGTATTGTTTCCCATGCGTGCTTTGGATGGGGAGTCCTGGGAGGGAAACAAGAGGAGATGGAAATTAATTAGGGCAAGAAATATGCAGGAAAACATTTCACAAATGTATAGCTTTCGAAAAATAAAAATATATAGGTAAAAGACTTAAGGTTTTCAAAGTAGGAAAAAAATAAAACAGCAATTACAATTCCTAAAAGTATTTTTTTTAATGTTCATTGGAGTGTCACCTACGCCCTTATATTAGTTATATTCCAGAATAAAGCCAATAATTCATTTTTTGTGTGATTCATATGAATGTACCCTAGTAAAATGTAATTCAGTTCAACACTGTTTTTTCCCCTCAAAATTACAAATCAAATTTTATTTGTCACATACACATGGTTAGCAGATGTTAATGCGAGTGTAGCATTAACTGTAGTTCCAACAATGCAGTAATAACCAACGAGTAATCTAACCTAACAATTTCACAACAACTACCTTATACACACAAGTGTAAAGGGATGAAGAATATGTACATAAAGATAAATGAATGAGTGATGGTACAGAACGGCATAGGCAAGATGCAGTAGATGGTATCGAGTACAGTATATATACACATATGAGATGAGTAATGTAGGGTATGTAAACGTATAAAAGTGCCATTGTTTAAAGTGGCTAGTGACACATGTATTACATAAAGATGGCTATATGCAGTAGATGGTACAGAGTACAGTATATACATATGAGATGAGTAATGTAGGGTATGTAAACATTATATTAAGTGGCACTGTTTAAAGGGCTAGTGATACATTTTTCCACAAGGTTATATATCCATGCTTAGACTGGCATAAATATAACTACCCAGAAAAAATGACACTTTTATTTTTGAATACCACATATTTTGTGTGTCACGGGTACAATTCAATTTGTTGAAGTTTTTTTTCTACAAAACTTCCTACCTTACACTGAAAAAAATGCTAAAATCTATGACAATATCTTTCACTTCATCCTTTGAGATTTGTTTTTGTCTCTCTGAGTCAACAAAAGCAAGATTTTAATAAAATACTGGTGTTATACTGTATGACAATATTTTGTTACACCGAATGACACATATCACTATGGCTCTCAAATATTGATTAAATGTGATCCTTAAGCAACAACAATAATGATCCTATAAACTATTATTAGTAGCAGAAATAGTATTTTTCTTTTAGCTATTTTGTTGTTGTTATAAAACTTTGTAAAAAACAGGATAAGATGTTTAAAATGTGCAGGCTAGCTGAACTTAAATCTCTTCCATAAGAGAGAGAGAGAGAGAGAGAGAGAGAAATGACTCATACGCCACACACACAAAGAACATGGGTTTTACTATACAACATAGTTTAACTGACACGAGGTACAATTTAATTCACAGGATTAAATCAGCATTGAACATTTCAAACAAAGCATTCATTAAAAACATTCCATAAACATTGGGCAAAAAACTGTAGTTTTGCTTAAAATCATTACGAAACAGTGGATATCGTTCTCAAAGTAATGTCATGACATTACATCAGGCATTTGAAAGAAAATGCATAAACAATTATTACACCAACATAAAAAAAAAACAATTTCTGTATTCTGAATATATATCAGAATATTAACCAAATATATTGTTTGAACATCAAATGGAACTCATCAACGTTCTCAAATTGAACTCATCATTCAATAACATCTTTAAAACATCTATTTATTTTTAGATTGCTTGTGTTGGTCGTTTTCTTGTGTAGGCCTATGTAGTATTCTGTAGCCTAACTGGTGTGTAACTTGGAATTTGGTAAACTTTTCCCAGTCAGAGTTGCAAAGTTTTGAATTCCTTCGTGTTGTAGTACATGGGTCTGGTTGGGAGATTACTGCTTGGACATCCGATTTGAAGTAGTATGTGATGTCCTGAACTTGGGGCCACGCAAATTAATTATTTCTTTCAGCTGCTTGTTGCATGCAACTGATTTCCATCTCCTCTCCTACAACCTTCAAAACTTGGCCAACAAATGGCTGGTAATCATAATTGACTATTATGAACTTTCCTTTTAAGTCCTCTGGTGGTTCTGCTTCTGCATTTTGGTTCTGAAAGTCCACCTCTGTTGGAGCATTGCACTCACAGGGGTTACCTGCTCGGGAGCAGAAGCAGGACACCTCTCGATGGTGGATCTTTCCAGGTTCCTTTGCGATGATCTGGTGGATTTTTAAGGTTTATTTGACAGCTGGCAACTAATTTGGAACTGCTTCATCAGAATCGGTTAATCTCATCCTCAATCCAGAAATACTTTACGCTTGACTGCGTTTTCTCCAGCATGGTGTAGAGCTCCTTTGGGCTCTGGAGGTCATCGCCCTTTTTGACAAACTCATCTACACAACGTTTAATTGAACCACCGACCCCATCAAGAGCACCTTTTCCATGGGACTTCTCAAAAAATAGAATCCTCTTTGAAACCCATGAGAAATGACACCATGCTCAAGAGGTAGAAATTATTTTTATTTCTATATTGCGTGACGGGGCCATCACTCATGCATGTAGTGTGGTTGGGGATGTTTTTTTCCCTTCCTATCATCCAAGAAAGGCTTCAGATGAGTCCACACGGCACGCTCGTCATGCCGGAGGGACTCTGAAATGGAGGCATAGGATTGGCATTCCTGTGGTGTGTACACAACACTTGTGTGTATAGTTGCCTTCTTACGGCCGCCCCCAAAATGAAAAGCCTGAACCTCTGTATGCAGCTGACATGCATAATTTTCAGAAAAGTCCATGTGGATTACAACCTTGTGTTCTTTAAGTGTGTCTTTAAAGTTTCGGCACTGCTCAACTTGGTGCAGCCAGTTAATCTGGTGCCTCTCAAGTGCACCCAGTTACTCGTTTAAGTTTTTAACCAGATCAAGCCACTTGCCCATCTGTTTTTTTTTCTCACAAAATTTGAGAATGACCTTTCTCCATTGCTTGATTTCTCCCTTTGCCACTGTTGCCAGGAAATTAGTACATTCTCTTCAGGTAGGACCAGCTCTATTTCATCATAGCATAACTTTGCACAAAGACGGTACATGCATTGCCTGTTCTTGAGATCACAGACAATGGAAGACAGTAACTCGGAAACGCTTGAGGTTTGCAGCAACCCGCTTTAGCTCAACCTGTCAACTAGAAGTTTCACATTCTCGTGATCGAGACATGCATAGGTGTTGAGGTCATGTGCCTTCGGCTCTGTAATGTAAAGTGGCCACAGTCGTAAAAACTGTCTGTATGACAGCGAGTGTTCCATCCACCTCTGAATTGTACTCTGCATGGCATTATTTTAGAGATTTCATGAGTATGCGCCTCTGAATCTTCTTTTGCATGACCGTGTCTTTCATCCCTGAGAAAAGACCACTATTTTCATCTCTACTAAGAAATGCAATGACCAGTGTTTTCCTCACGGAATACATTTTCTTTTCCCCTCGTGGCCTGTATTTTTCAGTTAGATTGCGTTTGAATTTATTTGACCTTTGCATGCCCTTTCGTAATTTGTCACTTTTTTGTTGCGATTGTTTTAGTTGCATTTCCAGTTGGAGAATTTTCTTCTTTAGTTCTCGTTTTTCTTTTTGCAGCCACTTGCAACGCTTTGATACCCTTTTCACTTTTTATGGAGTGGAGGAAGCAAGTGGTTCCTCCAGTGTTTGAGATTGAGGCTCAAGGGATTGCTCTAGTTCTGGAGTCAAGGACTCAGATGGTTGCTCCAGCTCTGGAGGTGCAGGTTCATGTTGTACTTGTACAAGTATTTCAGGGGGCTGTTCAAAATAGTTTCCTTCAGTGGACACTGGAGTTAAATTCATCACCACAATAATTTGTTCTATTTTTTTCACGCCACCTCCTCTGATTTAATCTCAATTTTCCCCTCTTTTTTTCAGCATCAGAGTGTGTCATTGTATGGATCGGTGGATGATCAGGATTGACAACCTTTTTTCTTCTCTGATAGCTAAAAAATTAAAATGTAATATTTATGACACGGGCACAGAATAGGATTTGCATCCATGAAATGTTATTAGTAGTCTATTAATAGTAAGCTATACAATGATAACATTTAATCAAAGTTTAAAAGTTAAATCAACTCCCTCTCCCAAACATGTTTTGTTACTATTTCACTGCTAATGTTAATAATAATCACTTTACTATAATTTGAGCCTGCGGAAAACACTTTACATTGCATTAAGTTGCAATATTACATGATAGTTAAGTATTATGTATTATTACACTGCAACTGGTAAATTTCTATTCAATGCAGGTACACAAATGCAATTTCAAGATACCTACACAAAATAGATAGATAAAATGCCCATCAAACTACTTCAATTCAAACTTGTACAGTCTCAATTTTTCATAGTGCCCCAAATGTGAAGCAGCGTTTAACTAATATAATTCATAATCCATTTTTAATCCATATTTGTGTGTGTAATATTATATTAACTAATATAATTCATCAGTTATACCTTAACTGCAGTGCAATAAAACATTAACTACAGTGTAATAGCGCAACTTAATGTTAAGTGTTATCCACCCAGCGTTATATCCTATTATATCCTATTCTGTTGCTGACAGTAGCATGAAGCCATGAAAACAATACCTTGCTTTTCTTCTGGCTAGTCTGTCCTCCCTAACAACTGGATCTGCGTTAATCTTTTGTCTGTGCCATGCAGCACTCTCCTTATTAGACAATGACATCTACAGTATAAAGATAATGTTCCTTGAAATACCTTAAAATGCCATGAAATAGTTTACAATTATAATATTCAGTATTCATACAACAAGTAAATATGAATTGCATGATTACATTTTGTAAACTAGTGAAAACATGGGATAACAAAGCAACTGTTATTCAGCATCATGGGTGACATTTGTTATAACATTAAACTTTTGTTGTGCTAAAGGACAAAAGCGTGATACTGAAGGACGGATTTCATACATAAACATATATGGGCCAAAGACGAGATGTGTAAATTTGGTGTCCGAAGGCCATTCATTTTACAGAAGATAAATATGTATAAATATAATATTAAATCACTCAACTCTTACCCTTCTTTTGACAGAAATATTTGTGTTGCAAACTATTAAATTAAGGGAGTTATTGAGCTTTAAAGTGTCAAAAAGTCCTTCAGTGTAACTGTCCGGGTTAAAATTCTAATGAAAAAATTATTTTTAAAATGTAGAAATTAATCGTAAAAATATAAATGAACACCCATAGCCTAATTCAAATCAAATCTGGTCACATACACATGATTAGCAGATGTTAGCAGATGCAAGTGTAGCAAAATGCTTGTGCTTCTAGTTCCGACAGTGCAGTAATATCTAACAAGTAATATAACAAATTCACACTACCTTATACACACAAATGTAAAGGGATGGAATATGAATCTGGGCCAGCAGCCTTGCGAGGGTTAACACATTTAAATGTCTTACGTCGGCCACAAAGAAGGAGAGGTGGGGGGCCCGCAGTCCTTGGTAGCGGGCTGAGTTGGTGGCACTGTATTATCCTTAAAGCGGGCAAAGAAGGTGTTTAGCTTGTCTGGAAGCAAGACGTCGGTGTCCGTGACGTGGCTGGTTTTCTTTTTGTAGTCTGTAATTGCCTGTAGACCCTGCTACATACGTCTTGTGTCTGGGCCGCTGAACTGCGACTCCATTTTGTCCCTACACCGACATTTCGCTTGTTTAACTTCTTGACGCTACCCATCCCTTAAGCGGGGTAATTGTCATCAGCAACCGCTGAATAACATAGCGTCTCAGTCAAATAATATTACTAAAAATATTCATATTCATGAAATTACAAGTGCAATATTGCAAAACACAGTTTAGCCTTTTGTTAATCCACCTGTCTTCTCAGATTTTGAAATTATGCTTTACAGCGAAAGCAATCCAAGTGTTTGTGTAAATTTATCGATCGCATGACAAAACATTAAGTACACTTAGCATCAGGTAGCTTGGTCACGAAAATCAGAAAAGCAATCAAATTAATCGTTTACCTTTGATGATCTTTGGATGTTTTCACTCACGAGACTCCAAGTTACACAACAAATGTTCCTTTTGTTCCATAAAGATTATTTTATATCCAAAATACCTCTGTTTGGAGCATTATGCTCAGAAATTCACAGGAAAGAGTGGTCACGACAACGCAGACAAATTCCAAATAATATCCGTAATGTCCACAGAAACATGTCAAATGTTTTTTATAATCAATCCTCAGGTTGTTTTTAAAATATATAATCGATAATATATCAACCGCAAATGTCTTTCACAGTAGGAGAGGGAAAAGCAATACCTATCCAAACTCTGTTGCACGAGCAAAACTCATGTGACCACTTAACGCGATGTTATCTTTCTGGCTCATTTTTCTAAATAAAAGCCTGAAACTATGTCTGAAGACTGTTGACACCTTGAGGAAGCGATAGGAAAAGGAATCTGGTTGATATCCCTTTAAAATGAGCAATGGGAGGATATGGAACATGGAGTTTTCAAAATAGAAGCCACTTCCTGGTTTGATTTTTCTCTGGGTTTTGCCTGCAATATCAGTTCTGTTATACGCACAGACAATATTTTGACAGTTTTAGAAACTTTAGAGTATTTTTTTATCCTAACCTGTCAATTATATGCATATTCTAGCATCTGGTCCTGAGAAATAGGCTGTTTACATTGGGAACGTTATTTTTCCAAACATAAAAATAGTGCCCCCTAGCTTCAAGAGGTTAATTGCCTTGTGGAGGGAAAAACTAGACTGTTTATATTTGGCTATATTCCCTGACCTCTTTCCATGGTTGAATGCGGTGGTTCACGCTTTGAGTTTTGCGCGATTCCTGCCATCTATCCACGGTTTCTGGTTGGGGTAGGTTTTTATAGTCACAGTGGGTACAACATCTCCAATGCACTTCCTAATAAATTTGCTCACCGAGTTGGGCGTATAAATATATGTTATTGTCTGAGGCTTCCCAGAACATTTTCCAGCCCACTCTTGAAGTGTGGATTCCGATTGGTCAGACCAGCGTTGAATGGTTCTCGTCACCCTATTTGAGGTTCTGCCTATTGGACGGTATGAGCAAGATGGTGTCATGGTTGGATTTGCCGAAGGGAGGGCGGGGGAGGAACTTGTATGCATCATGGAAGTTAGAGTAGCAGTGGTCCAGTGTTTTGCTCGAGCGGGTACTACAGTCAATGTGCTGGTAGAATTTAGATAGCCTTGTTCTCAAATTAGCTTTGTTAAAATCCCCAGCTACAATAAATGCAGCCTCAGGATATATGGTTTCCAGTTTACATAGAGTCCAGTGCAGTTCTTTCAGGGCCGTTGAAGTGTGTGGGGGGGGGTATACATGGCTGTGACTATAATCGAAGAGAATTATCTTGGGAGATAATGCAGTCGGCATTTGATTGTATGGGATTCTAGGTCAGGTGAACAAAAGGACTCGAGTTCCTGTATGTTGTTATTGTTACACCATGAGTCGTTAATCATGAGGCATACATCCCCTCCCTTCTTCTTACCAGAGAGATGTTTGTTTCTGTCGGCGTGATGCATGAAGAAACCTGGTGGCTGTACCGACTCTGACAACATATCCCGAGAGAGCCATGTTTCCGTGAAACAGAGAATGTTAAAATCTCTGATGTCTCTTTGGAAGGCAACTCATGCCCTAATTTTGTCCACCTTGTTGTCTAGAGACTGGACATTGGCGACTAATATGCTCGGAAGCGGTGAGTGGTGTGCACGCCATTCTAAGTCTAACCAGGAGGCCGCTCCGTCTGCCTCTCCTGCAGTGACGACGATGTTTTGGGTCGGCCTCTGGGATTATATCCAATGTCCAGGGTGGAGGTCCGAACAAAGGATTCGCTACGGGAAAGAAATATTCCTGGTCGTAATGTTGGTAAGTTGACGTCGCTCTTATATCCAATAGTTCTTCCCGGCTGTATGTAAGAACACTTGAGATGTTCTGGGCTAACAATGTAAGAAATAATACAAAATTACTGCAGTTTCCTAAGGACTTGAAGCAAGGCGACCATCTCTGTCGGCGCCATCTTTTTTTGTGTGTGTTAGTGTGTGCAAAAAATATATAGAGTAATGGGCAACATACTGTATCGGAAAAATATTTTAAAACTTGAACTACTTTTGTCCGGACTTTTGCGCTTCATCAATGTCATTCAGTATAACAAAGGTAAAAAGCCATTTTAAAGCATATCACATGATGGTAATCATGTGACAGTGTGTGACATCACAAAGAAGACCCATTGAAGACTATCAATGTGATGAGGTCAGTAAATCTCTCTGAAATATTTTATGATTTCACCCTCTAGTAACCCCTTTGTAACAAAAACACATGTCCTTCAGTACAACACAGAAAATATATTTTAATGTTATTTTACAAAAGCTATATTAAATATGAAAAGTAAGGATAAATCTTTAAAGGTCAAGGTCATTACTTTATATAGGTGGCCAAGGAGCTGCCTATTTTGTATTTCATTGTGTTGTGTTTGTTTCGTATTCATTAAAATGTTGAGAAATTAACACATTAAAATGTTATAGGAACTCAAATTAATTCAAAGAAAAATATGAATATGCGGTAACAAACTCACCAGAGGGGGGCGGTAGTGAACTGTCAGATGAGGACCGCCAACTGACTGTTGAGGAGATGCTCTTGATGTTGTGCCTGTAAAGAGAGGACAATGTCAAATTAGATAACAGAATAAGCATCCCCTCCTCAAATCTGCGTTGATCACAAGATTCTTTCAGTAAAAAAACAATATGCAAACTTTTACTCAAAACCACTTTTACAGAGCAAATAGACAGAGCTGACTTATAACACATTGAATAACAGGCATGGCTAGGCTAATTGATATCCTTGGAATTCTATTAAATTGTGTCAACTGACTGACCACAATCATAAAACATCCATCAATTAAGATTAGAATCTAATGAGTGTTATAGTAATATCAGGTTGATATGGGGTCCATATATGAACATTAGAAAATGTTTAAACGTAAACTTTTTGTCCAACTCCGCATCTGCAATTTAAAATGGTCTACGTACTTGCATGTGATAGAACGCTACATGTTAGCTATTCCAATTAGATATCCTGGCACACTTAGCCATATGCTAACAAGTCCAGCTGGCGTTGATTATTTCCGGTCACAAATTCTGCCTCAGCCAATCAAAGATCTTAGACTTTACAGCGCCTTCAGAAAGTATGACCCCATGACTTTTTCCACATTTTGCTGTTACAAAGTGGGATTAAAATTGATTTGTCATTTTTTTTGTCAACAATCTACACAAAATACTAAATGTGAAAGTGGAAGTAAAATTCTAACATTTGTATATATAAATTTAAAAAAAAAAAAAAACATATCTTGATTAGAGTATTCAACCCCGAGTCAATACATGTTATCATCCATCACCTTTGGCAGAGATTACAGCTGTGACTATTTCTGGTAAGTCTAAGAGCTTTGCACATGATTTTATTATTACAATTGTTCAAGCTCTGTCAAGTTGGTTGTTGATCATTGCTAGACAGCCATTTTCAAGTCTTGCCATAGATAATCAAGCCGATTTAAGACAAAACTGAAACTAGACCACTCGGGAACATTCAACGTTGTCTTGGTAAGCAACTCCAGTGTATATTTGGACTTGTTTTAGGTTATTGTCCTGCTGAAAGGTGACGGTCTCCCAGTGTCTGTTGGAAAGCAGACTGGACCAGGTTATCCTCTAGGATAAAAAAAAAGTATGTTTCTTTTTACCATAAATTCCCTAGTCCCTGCCAATGACAAGCATACTCATAACATGATGCAGCCAGCCCCACCACTATGCTTGCTTATGACCCTGTCAAGAAGCATCATGACCATCATAATCATATACTGAAAACAAATATAAAAAAGGCAACTTGTAAAGTGTTAGTCCCATGTTTCATGAGCTGAAATAAAAGATCCCAGAAATTTCCCATACATGCAATGTGCAGTTTTGTCACAAAATACAATGTCACATATGTCTCAAGTTGAGGGAGTGTGTAATTGACATGCTGCCTGCAGGAATTTCCACCAGAGCTGTTGCCAGAGAATTTAATGTTAATTTCTCTCATCGTTGTTTTAGAGATTTTGCAGTATGTCCTACCGGCCTCACAACCGCAGACCACGTTTATGGCGTTGTGTGGGCAAGCTGTTTGCTCATGTCAACGTTGTGAACAGAGTGCCCCATGGTGGCAGTGGGGATATGGTATGGGCAGGCATAAGCTACGGACAACGAACACAATTACATTTTATTTATGGTAATTTGAATGCACAGTAATACTGTGAAGAGATCCTGAGGCCCACTGTTTTAAGGTATCTGTGACCAACAGATGCATATATGTATTTCCAGCATGTGAAATCCCATAGATTAAGGCCAAATTAATTTATTTCAATTGACTGATTTCCTCATATGAACTGTAACAACATAAAATCTTAGAAATTGTTGCATGTTGCATTTATATTTTTGTTCAGTATACGAAACGTGGTACTCAGTGATATGTTGTGTTGGATTTGCCCCAAAAATAACACTTTGTATTCAGGACATAAAGTTAATTTCTTTGCCACATTTTTTGCAGTTTTAATTGCAAACAGGATGCATGTTTTGGAATATGTTTATTCTGTACAGGCTTCCTTCTTGATGCTAGGTGTACATAATGTTTTGTCGAGCGATCGATAAACTTACAAACGCTTGGATTGCTTTCGCTGTAAAGCATATCTTCAAAATCTGACACGACAGGTGGATTAACAAAAGGCTAAGCTGTGTTTTGCTATATTGCACTTGTGATTATGTGAATATAAATAGTAATATTGTTTGAATGTGGCGCTATGCAATTCAGCGGTTGTTAATGACAATTATCCCGCTAAAGGGATGGGTAGCGTCAAGATACGGGTGGGTGTTGCTATTGTGACCAGTGAGCTGAGATAAGACGGGGCTTTACCTAGCAGAGACTTGTAGATGACCTGGAGCCAGTGAGTTTGGCATCGAGTATGAAGCCAGGGCCAGCCAATGAGAGCGTACAGGACGCAATGGTGGGTAGTATATAGGGCTTTGGTGACAAAACGGATGATAGACTGCATCCAATTTGTTGAGTAAAGTGTTGGAGGCTATTTTGTAAATGACATCGCCGAAGTCAAGGATCAGTAGGATGGTCAGTTTTACGAGGGTATGTTTGGCAGCATGAGTGAAGGATGCTTTGTTGCGAAATAGGAAGCCGATTCTAGATTTATTTTTGGATTGGAGATGCTTAATGTGAGTCTGGAAGGAGAGTTTACAGTCTAACCAGACACCTAGGTATTTGTAGTTGTCCACATACTCTAAGTCAGAACCGTCCAGAATAGTGATGCTGGACGGGCGGGCAGCGATCGGTTGAAGAGTATGCATTTAGTTTTACTTGCATTTAAGAGCAGTTGGAGGCAACGGAAGGAGAGTTGTACAGCATCAAAGCTCGTCTGGAGGTTAGTTAACCTTTTGTGACTAGGGGGCAGTATTTTCATTTTTGGAAAAATAACGTTCCCGTAGTAAACAGGATATTTTGTCAGGACAAGATGCTAGAATATGCATATAATTGACAGCTTAGGATAAAAAACACTCTAAAGTTTCCAAAACTGTAAAAATATTGTCTGTGAGTATAACAGAACTGATCCAATCCGGAAGTGCCGGAAGTGCCTCATGTTTTGAAAGCGCTGCATTCCAATGCGTCCCTATTGAGCAGTGAATGGGCTATCAACCAGATTACTTTTCTCCGATTCCCCAAGAGGTCTACAGCATTGTGACGTAGTTTTACGCATTTATGTTGAAGAATACCCGTAAGCGGCTACATTGCGCAAGTGGTCACCTGATGCTCCCAGAGTGATTCTCGCGTAAAATACAGAGGTAGCCATTATTCCAATCGGTCCTACTGAAAAACTAATTGTCCCGGTGGATATATTATCGAATAGATATTTGAAAAACACCTTGAGGATTGATTATAAATAACGTTTGCCATGTTTCTGTTGATATTATGGAGCTAATTTGGAATATTTTTCGGCGTTTGTGACTGCAATTTCCGGGCGATTTCTCAGCCAAACGTGAAGAACAAACAGAGCTATTTCGCCTACAAAAATAATATTTTTGGAAAAAAGGAACATTGGCTATCTAACTGGGAGTCTCGTGAGTGAAAACATCCAGAGCTCAAAGGTAAACGATTTAATTTGATTGCTTTTCTGATTTCCGTGACCAAGTTACCTGCTGCTAGCTGGACAAAATGCTATGCTAGGCTATCGATAAACTTACACAAATGCTTGTCTAGCTTTGGCTGTAAAGCATATTTTGAAAATCTGAGATGACAGGGTGATTAACAAAAGGCTAAGCTGTGTCTCAATATATTTCACTTGTGATTTTCATGAATAGGAATATTTTCTAGGAATATTTATGTCCATTGAGTTATGCTAATTAGTGTCAGTCGATGATTACGCTCCCTCATGCGGGATGGGGAGTCACTAGAAGGGCCAGAAGTATACAAAATGGTGTCGTCTGCGTAGAGGTGGATCAGAGAATCATCAGCAGCAAGAGAGACATCATTGATGTATACAGAGAAGAGAGTCGGCCCGAGAATTGAACCCTGTGGCACCCCCATAGAGACCGCCAGAGGTCCAGACAACAGGCCTCCGATTAGACACACTGAACTCTGTCTTAGAAGTAGTTAGTAAACCAGGCGAGGCAGTCATTTGAGAAACCAAGGCTGTTTCGTCTGCCGATAAGAATGTGGTGATTGACAGAGTCGAAAGCCTTGGCCAGGTCGATGAATATGGCTGCACAGTAATGTCTCATATCGATGGCGGTTATGATATCGTTTAGGACCTTGAGCATGGCTGAGGTGCACCTATGACCAGCTCTGAAACCAGATTGTATAGCGAAGAAGGTACAGTGGGATTCGAAATGGTTGGTAATCTGTTTGTTAACTTGGCTTTCGAAGACTTTAGAAAGGATAGATAGTAGGATAGATATAGGTCTGTAGCAGTTTGGGTCTAGAGTGTCTCCCCCTATGAAAAGGGGGATGATCGCGGCAGCTTTCCAATCTTTGGGAATCTCAGACGATACGAAAGAGAGGTTGAACAAGCTAGTAATAGGGGTTGCAACAATTTTGGCTGATAATTTTAGAAAGAGAGGGTCCAGATTGTCTAGCCCGGCTGATTTGTAGGGGTCCAGATTGTGCAGCTCTTTCAGAACATCAGCTATCTGGATTTGGGTGAAGGAGAAATGGGGAGGCTTAGGTGAGTTGCTGTGGGGGATTCCGGGCAGTTGACCGGGGTAGCCAGGTGGAAAGCATGGTCAGCTGTAGAAAAATGCTTATTGAAATTCTCAATTATAGTGGATTTATTAGTGGTGACAGTGTTTCCTAGCCTCAGTGAAGTGGGCAGCTGGGAGGAGGTGCTCTTATTCTCCATGGACTTTACAGTGTCCCAGAACGTTTTTTGAGTTTGTGATACAGGATGCAAAATTTCTGTTTGAAAAAGCTAGCCTTAGCTTTCCTAACTGCCTGTGTATAGTGTCAATATCAATGACTATGTAACGTGCATGCCTCACCACTAGGAGTGCTGATCAGCGGAGGAGGTCCAGTAGATCGCTGGGTAACTGAAGAGGACGATACCGCAGTCGTAATGGCCTTTCTCACACCAGTCACTGTAGAATTAAAGAGAAGGAATTAAGAATAGAGGACAGAAGAGGGAATTCAATTCATATTTCTTTATCCAGAATTGTTCACATCATTAGCAACAATAGTCACTATTTTAGAGGACATGACTCAATAATTTAGTAGACCTCTCTGGAGTTGAAAGGGAGGAATTTGGAGATGGTTTTGGGGTTCATTCTCACCTAGCACATCATCATCCTCCTCCTCCTCCTCCTCAGTGAGGTCTATGAAGGAGCCTTTGGGTCGAGCCCCCGTTTTGGTTGGAGTAGAGCTTGTTGCTTGGTTATCTGAAAGGGATGGAACAGACATAGGAAAGAAAACAGTTAGATAATATTCTCTTTTACAACAGGTTTTTAGATTTTGCTGCTTTGGGTGCTACACATCCTGAGTGGATGTGCTTTGAGCACTTTGAAAGTCGGAAGTTTACATACACTTAGGTTGGAGTCATTAACCCTAGTTTTTCAACCACTCCGCAAATTTATTGTTAACAAACAGCAGTTTGGCATGTCGGTTAGGACATCTACTTTGTGCATGACACAAGTCATTTTTCCAACAATTGTTTACAGATCATTTCACTTAGAATTCACTATAATCACAATTCCAGTGGGTCAGAAGTTTACATACACTAACTAACTAAACAGCTTGGAAAAGCTTCTGATAGAAGCGTCTGATAGGCTAATTGACATAATTTGAGTCAATTGGAGGTGAATCTGTGGATGTATTTCAAGGCCTACCTTCAAACTCAGTGCCTCTTCGCTTGACATCATGGGAAAATCAAAAGAAATCAGCCAAGACCTCAGGAAAAAAAATTGTAGACCTCCACAAGTCTGGTTCATTCTTGGGAGCAATTTCCAAACGCCTGAAGGTACCATGTTCATCTGTACAAACAATAGTATGCACGTATAAACACCATTGGACCACGCAGCCACCATACCGCTCAGGAAGGAGACGCGTTCCGTCTCCTAGAGATTAACGTACTTTGGTGCGAAAAGTGCAAATCAATCCCAGAACAACAGCAAAGGACCTTGTAAAGATGCTGGAGGAAACGGGTACAAAAGTCCTATATCGACATAACCTGAAAGGCCGCTCAGCAAGGAAGAAGCCATTGCTCCAAAACCACCATTAAAAAAAAGCCAGACAACGGTTTGCAACTGCACATGGGGACAAAGATTGTACTTTTTGGAGAAATAGAACTGTTTGGCCATAATGACCATCGTTATGTTTGGAGGAAAAAGGGGGAGGCTTGCAAGCCGAAGAACATCATCCCAACCATGAAGCACGGGTTGGCAACATCATGTTGTAGGGGTGCATTGCTGCAGGAGGGACTGCTGCACTTCACAAAATAGATGGCATCATGAGGGAGAAAAATGATGTGGATATATTGAAGGAACATCTCAAGACATCAGTCAGGAAGTTAATCTTGGTCGCAAATGCATCTTCCAAATGGACATTAACCACAAGCATACTTCCAAAGATGTGGAAAAATGGCTTAAGGACAACAAAGTCAAGGTATTGGAGTGGCCATCACAAAGCCCTGAGCTCAATCCTAAAGAAAATTTGTGGGCAGAACTGAAAAAGTGTGTGAGCAAGGAGGCCTACAAACCTGACTCAGTTACACCAGCTCTGTCAGGAGAAATGGGACCAAATTCACCCAAATTATTGTGTGAAGCTTGTGGAAGGCAATGCTACCAAATACTAAACTTCTGACCCACTGGGAATGTGATGAAAGAAATAAGAGCTGAAATAAATCACTCTCTACTTTTATTCTGACGTTTCACGTTCATAAAATAAAGTGGTGATCCAAACTGACCTAAGACAGGGAATTTTTACGAGGATTAAATGTCAGGAATTGTGAAAAACTGAGTTTAAATGTATTTGGCTAAAGTGTATGTAAACTTCCGACTTCAACTGTATATATAAATGCAATTATTAATCTTGTCCACATACAGTATAGGATATTGTTATCAGGCCTGTTGCTAGAAAACCCACCTGTCTTTGACGTCATAGCCGTCCCCGAAGGAGGTCCTGGAGCTGCCGAGCCCGTAGCGGCTGGACCAGAGGACGCCTGAACCGGCGCCCTGGCTGTGGTCACTGACATCCCAGCACTGGGCGTACTGATCCCCCCAGTGCCCCCCTGGTACACAGCCCGAGCCAGGGTCATCTGGGCTGGGGACATGGCTGGGGAGAGCTGGGTGGTGGAGGAGATGGGCTGCAAGGCCATGGTGGAGGTGGTGGGGCCGGCCATGGTGGAGGTGGTGGGGCCGGCCTTGAGGATATAGGTAGTGGTGGGAGTAGTGGTCTTGGCCTTGTTGAGCGAGTTGAAGGAGGACACAGGGATGTTGACCAGGGTTCCGGCCCCGCCGTTGGCCATGGCAGAGAGAGGCAGCTGGATGAGGAGCGGCTGGCCATTCTGGCCCACCACGTTGGAGCCAGAGGTGGTCTTGAGGAGCAGGGTGCCGGTGGGGCCGCTCTGGGAGGTGACGGTGCACAGGGAGGCGGAGCTAGAGGAGGTGGGGATCAGCTGCAGGATGGAGCCCTGTGTTACCATGGCAGTGGCCGTAGTGGTAGTGGGGACAGGTTTGGCCTGCTTCACCGGAGAAACTGGAAAGACAACAGGAGAGAGGAAAGGAATGGTGAGTTTATTCCTGACAGCTGATGGTCAGTTGGTGTCGTTCTTTATCTTGTAACTTGATCTCAGGGTTGTTCAATCCCCATGATAAGTGAAACATTCTATTGACAGGTAAGGGAGAAGGTGAAGAAGAAGGGAGATCTTACCTGTAAGGTTGGTAGAGACTGGGCTGGTCATGGGCTGCTTTACGACAGCTGCTACTGGCCTGTTGGAAAAGATGTGTGTTTGCATTGAGTTTAATAAAAAAAAATGTAAAGGTAATTGAAAGAGATGTGATTTGCATTCAGTTGGCTTGTTTAAAAATAGGTCAGAGATCATATTGAGACAGACCAGAGAAAAAGTATTCCTGTAATTTGGCGACCTCTTTGCCACACTTTACCAGTTTAATTTAATTTTACCAGTTTACTATTATCCGGTCTTCTGGCTTGGTCTTCTTCTGTTTCCCCCCCTGTGTTTGTAACATTGTGTTCACTGATTTTTTTTTGACTGAGTGTTTGTTATGTGTATTTTGTTGTTTGTTCTTCTTTGCATTGAATTTTACGAATTCAACCAAAAATATCTACACATTTAAAAAAAAATCTTGATCACAAAAAAGCGGGTAAAAAGTGTTGATTCCTTTAGGACTTGTTTAGTGTATAGGTATCATTCTTGAGTTGTTTGTGGTATTCTGTCATGAAAATCGTGAAGTGTTTGCAGGTTAACATTTTTTGGTACTGTACATTAAATAAAACATTTTGGTATACATTTGTGTTGTAATGATATATAACATGTTTTTTTTTATATAGTAATCCAGACCTTTATTTAGTTCAGTACATTAGGAACTGGGAATATTATGAACAAATAAAATGTTTAATGGGGCAAGAATGCAAATATATTATTGTTAACGTTGGTCAAATAAAAGTGACGATTGCAACTATCTCAAGACTATGTCGTTTCCATAATTCCATACAAAACATAAAAGTGCAACACAACTACTGTGGAAATTGGCACCTTCCCAATCAAACATGTTTAAGTCAAATTAAAGTCTGATTCAAAGAAGAACTGTAGTCTCTTCACTCTCAGGATCTCATTGATGGAGTCCCTGATCTTTTTCCAGTCTCTGGCATACAGTTTGTTGAACCTTTGTTCCAAATATTTCTTCATGGTTTCGCGCAGGTTAACAGGCAGCGCGTCTTTGCCCAATGTTCCGACGTAGTTCACCGTGGTGACCCACTTCACGTAGTTCTCGTAGGAGACCAGGTTCCGGAACAGGAATACTGCGTAACGATCGGATCTGGCCTTCCTTGCAGCATTCTTAGAACGCAGGTAAAGCTGTTTCTCCTTGTCTGTGGAGATGGGACGCAGCATTATGTCTGAACGAACCCTAGTTCCTTCCCTCGGTTGCTGTGGTGACTGCTGCTGTGACCCATCTCTTCTAGCAGGCTGGTGTCTTAGGTTGAATGAAGGATTCTCAAATTCCTCTTCCTCAGATATCTCTTCATACTCTTCTTCGGATTCTTCCTCCTCTTTCACTTCCTTCTTAATCCAACCAATAGAGGTCGCCAGCTCCCCTCTCCGCCATGCCCCCTCTTCAGACTGCAGCTCCAGCTTTGGATGCATTCGGAGCACGCTGTTGAGAGGAGAGGTGCAGTTGGATCGGGTGCTGTGAACACTGTCTGCACAGCTTTTAAAAGCTTGTTTTCTCAAGCTTTGGCGCATTGTATAACGTCACAAGACTCAGGACCTGGAACCATGGTGGTGTGCAAAAGAAAAGACGCAAAAACCGAACCGCTGTTTGTTTGTTTAATCGAAAACAAAATGATGATTGATTTCATGTGGGGTTTTGGTTTGAAAATGCCTGACGGGTAGGCACTAAGCGATCAAAAGAGAAGTCAGTCTTGTACATCAGAGAATACCCTCGAAAGGTATCATCTTTGTTTCCCGTTATTATGGTTTTTAGCGGATGTTGTTGCTTTTTAATCCAATCTCCCCGAGAATTTAATCCAGCCTCAGTATTATTGACAACGATCCTGTGCAGAGTCACCACACATTCAATCACACGTTGTGATTGACTCCATGTGTGGCATTCATTGGCTTCAGGCCGGTATTGTCACGTTGATACAAAGGCACAATGATAGCTAGTATAGCCCCATGCAATGACTAACACACAGCTTTCCTTCTGCATGATTTGAATTACAAATACAGAAAATACAGTTTTATGCTGGAGAATACAAGCAATGGGAATGTGCTGTCACAAGAGATGAAAAAAAAGGAAACTGGAATATGTGAAAGTTTTGGAATTGTCATCCATGATTGCCAATGGTGATTAACACAAGACTGCAAACAAGCTAAAATAATGGTTGAATCCAACATCTTCATAAGACTAGAGGCAATGCAATCCCCTGTTTTTGATTACTGTTCACCTGTGATTCACAGGAGGAAATGCATACAAACGACTAAAAGCTTTTCTAAATGAGGAAGTAGTACATTGGAATTGGACCGAACTCTTACCGTTGTGTCGGAATGGTGTTTGTAGCAGGTGCAGTCTTGGCAACAGGGGACGTTAGCGCCTGCGAACACACGCCATGGTGACACCTTTAGCCAACACCCTCAGCAATTTTTATTTAATTGTCTGTTTGATATTAAAAGGTGCAATATGCAGAATTCGTTCCACCATTTCCTGGTTTCTAAAATTCTAATTGTTCACCTAATTTTAGTTTATGTGACAAAACAAGCAAGTATAGTGTAGAGAATCATTGTACAATTTAAACACCTGTGAAATATAATTTACATAACCAAAAATATTGTATTTTCAGCAAAAGACACAAAACAAATATTTAGAACGGGAAGCATTCTTAGACTTGTTTTCAATGAGAATGTCAGATCTCTATAACTCACAATTCTATGTGAATTTGGTCAGGTCACCCAAAAAGTTACAGAATGCAGCTTTAACTAATATCGATGAGTAGTAGATGACTTACAAAAATATATCTGAGACACTGGGGTCCCATAAATTAACAACATTTCTTACCTCCTGTTTTCTTTTGTTCTCCGAGGCCTGGTTGGCTTCTCCGAATTTCTTCGCTAATCTAGCAATCTTGGCCTGAAAAAGGGTAAGAAACAGTGAGAACCTGTGAGACTTTCCATTTGTAAGGATTTTAATTAGCATTGCTGAATTTTGTGACTATTGAAAACTATGACTATTGCTGACTATAACCATTGACAACAATTTCTGACTGTTGTGACTATTGTCAAATCGACTTGTAACAGACCCGTTGCTAGTAGTTTAACATGTAGCTAGCTTACCTGTAGTGTGTTAAGGGTGCTCTGGTGTTTTGTGGCACAATCAATCTTTTCTACCCGGTCTTTTAGCTCCTGTAAACCTTGGTCGAAGACGGTGAGCTGCAGCGCCCTCAACCGCTCCTCAACCATTTTCTGCAGAACCTGAGAAGAAGAGAAACGTAGGATGAGTTCAAGATGCAATTTAGGGCTAGATAGTGTGAGGCAATATTGTTTGAGTGGTACTTTATACCTGACTGGGGGTAAAGTCTTAAACCTGGGGGTAAAATGCTAATACGTGAGAACAGGTATCATCAATTCCTGCCAGACCAACCTTTTCAAGTTTTAGGCGACTGCCACCTTTCGCAGTGATTTTCAACTCGAGCTGAGCTTCCAACTCCATGCCCTGCACCTTCTGCCTCTTCCCGTCTCTTTCAACCTTCCCTCCATCTTTCTCGTCACCTTCCAACAGGGGACGCTTCTGTCCAGAAGAGGAGCTCTTTTCCTCCTTCACCTTCACCCCTGTTGAGACGAAGTGTTCTAGGTTTAGTTTAATCAGATTATTTTGGTAAATGGTCATGTGATATAATTTCCTGTGCAGTATGCTTGTGTGTATGTTATTAATTTTAGATTTTTTTCCTGTATTGTTTTATTTGTAAAATGCAAGTATTCCCAGATTATATATTTTGTTATAAATCCCAAAAAGTTTGAAAATGAAACATAGCTGGCATAGTAGTGCCTACTACTATCAGTCAGCTCTGGATGATTTTTCAGGTCTTGCCGATTCTATCATTTCATACCTTTGTCACTTGTGGATGTAGAGGAGGCAAGAGATGAGGTAGAACACCCGGCAACATTCTGTTTCTCCTTTTTCACCTCCTTTTTCACAGAAACTACCTCCATCTTTTCCTCCTTCGTTACTCCTTCCTTCTCTTTCTTCTTCTCTCCCTTCTTCACCACCTCTTCTTTGATGTCCGGATCCGGCTCAGGGGCAGCAGAGGGGGAGGGGGTGCGGACAGGGGAGGTCATGGTAGCGGCTTTAGGGGAGGTCATGGTAGCGGCTTTAGGGGAGGCCATGGTAGCGGCTTTAGGGGAGGAAGGTCTCTCTTCCGTGGAAGTGGAGGTCTCAGAGGCCTTGGTCTCTGTATGGTCCTTGTCCGTATCCGTTTCCATGGCCACAGTGTCTTCTTTCTGCTCTGTCCTCTTTTCCTTCCCAGACTCTTCGTCAGAAGTGGCGAGCGAGACGGGAGAGAACGAAGAGTCCAGAGGATACTGATCCATAGGGGCTTGGTCCTCATGGCTCTTTCCAGTTGTAGTGCAGGCCTCCTGGAGAAGAGAACATCCAGGTAAGTTTGTATTTTAGCCGCCAAACTTAAACACAAAACTTAAATCCTACTTGCGGTGCTTGGACCCCTAACAATGCCAACTTCAACACTTTCCAACTATAACCCCCATTTTCCTTAACTTCCAATGTTTCCCATTTATCCATATTTCATATTTTTTTATATTCCTCTCACTCGTTCTCATACAAACCTCTTTCTCTATCTCAGGTGCTTTCTCTTCTTTCTTGTCTGCCTTTGCCACCTCCATCTCTGTATCCTTTCCTTCCTTGTCCTTATTGGAAGGGGACGTGGAACATTCGTTTTTCTTTCCCTCTTCCTCCATCTTTTTCAGCACGTCGTTTAGGTTGTGGAATGGCGATGATGGGGAGGGAGTGGCATCTTCCTTGGCTTTGGGGCTTTGGGAGGTTGGTGGGGAGGGAGACAACGATAGGGACAGAGCAAGGGGAGGGGATCGAGAGGTCAAGGAGGTAGGGGAGACTGGGGTTGTGGAACGAGACGTCACCGCAACGTCATTTTGCTCTCTGTCTGCCCCCTTCTGTGCATCCTCTGGGTGCGTACCGTTCGTCAGTGGGCTACGGGGAGGGGGAGAGCTGGAATTGGAATTGGACAGGGGCGGGACGGGGGACGACAATGTGCTGTGGAGAGACTCCAGTTGCTGGCGGTCGCTTATCTTCATGGTTTTCCTGGCTCGGAATATCTTCTTCTTCTCTTCTGCCACAGCAACTTCCATTTTAACCTGAGGAATGACAAGGAGGGATGGGGATGTTAGTTGGAACAGGTCAGGAAAGAATCCTCCTCGGGAATGCTAACAGCACCTGCGCCACCCACCTAGCTTCTACCCACTACAATGGGTACAGATGAGCTGTCTTTAAGGCCAAACCGATGTAGTGTTCTGGGACACCACTAGGGGTCACTGTAGAGCCCTGTTGGTATGTTTTTCCCCTCTTTGTTCTATTCTAGAAGATTCTTTTTCACTGTGAGCTCAGCATACAGAACCATTCTATACAGGAGTCAATTTCAGCAGAAAGAGTGACTCAGCAGAAGTCAATCAAAATAGTCTCAAGTCCAGCTTCCTCTCCACTGAAGTTTAGTCCAGCATGTTCGCTCACAACTTCTTGTCCTCAGGATTGCGAACTTGAGATGCCATGTGGTCCAGGGGTGACGAACACACTAACATGACAGAAGACTATACTTTTCACTGTAAGAACACTATCCCTCGCTTCAATTGGCTGACAAGCTTTTGCGTTGTCAAATCCAACACAGCCGGCCCAGTCTGCAGCACGGATATGACATTATCCCAGGGGATGGCAGCAACATTACTTGCTTTCGTCCCTCCCCTTTGCTCTTATTGGTCCTTTTCCTCAACCAATCAGGCCCCCTAGATACAGGCTCCGTTGGCAACAGGGAGGAAGGGTTGTGCAAGGACTGCATGATTTACCTTATACAGTTCCAATTGTCGAACGCATTCCAGCGTCGGGGCTAGGTTCCAATTTGTGCTTATGGAGTTTATATTCCGCTGACAGTCATTTTCTCATAGTAACAGTCACAATATTTAAGAACAATAGGCCAATATACAAAATATGACATTCATATGGATTTTTGTATTTAGTCAAATGTGACCTAGGGGTGTCAGTGGTCCTATATTATATTAGATTTAAAATAATTTCTCACCTGGAGGTTTCCGATCATGGATTTGACACCAAAAGGATCCAATAACCTAGAGGGGGAGGGGGAAAATGTATTTATTATTAATTCAATGTAACGACTTAAAGCACATTTCAGCAACATATAGAGCGTTTCATTAATAAGTACATCATAAAAAAACAAGTTGCAGAAATGTTTTACTAGTCAGGAGATGGTGGCCGTAATAATTGATAATAGCAAAGCTCCTGACAGTTTGACGTTTTACAAGTAGAATATTCCACAATGGCCAAAAACCAGCCAAAAAGGGTAGGCGAGTCTTCACGAATGAGATTTACTATCATTACTTAGGCTTCTGTGCTTCAAGATACATCTTGAAATGTCCAGATAATTGTTTCACAATTTTCTAGAACAACCACCACACACAGAGACAAACTCGCACAACAGGCTTCACACAGAGGATGACGTTGAAAGTACATTTTCGGCACAGAACTGATCAGTTTGTGCAGAAGGCTCCACAGGACCAATAGAGATAAAACATAAAAATAATGAATTCCAAGCTAAAGGCACGGACAAACTACAGTGTGAATAATGGAAGATGATTAGCCATCTGCCTCGCCTGAACACTCCAAATATGAACAGAAACTACAGACAGCAGTCAGAGAAACTGTAAAATACTATAAAAAGTATACATAAAAAGAAAAACTAACTAATACTATACAAAAATATTCAAACTATTTGGTCATAGCAACCTACACATGGAGCAATAGGCCTTTATCCTAGTTACGATACACCATTCTAGTTGACGTAGTGAAACCGTTACCTAGCATTGCTGTCTGATCCCTAGTGATATTTTACTTTCCATAGGGACAGGTTACGCACGTCACTGAATGACATTATCACTCATCAAAATGCAGTAGTTTCCAAATAACGAACACATCTGCGAAACAACAAAATATCCATGATATTGTTGAGGTGAGGAGTAGGTTATTTTTTTCTATTTTCTAAATGTTTCTCAGAAATTGGCAGATACTGCTATCCGAACCAATTGATTTTCACCCAGCATATTAAATTGAGCTAGGTCATCAGGTGCTTTAGTTTGGCCCTGTAAACTCAATAAATTCCAGGCCCAAGAAACTGCATTATTGTATCAGTTCCAGGTACAACAGTCTACTGCATTGTTGCTGCATTGCTGCCTAGACAGACTGCAGTAGACTGCTTAGAGCTATATAAATAGCTGGTGCTGGTGGCCCCACCCCATGTGCCTTTGACTTCAATGTGCAGCCTGGTATCACATGACAAACAGTCACAGAAATTTTACAACATCCGTTAAGCAACCTACACACAGAGAGTGCGTCCTTTACACAGACTGTGCAAACTAAGTTACAGCTCTAGTCAGACAAAGCTGCAGGCTACGCTAGCCTACATACCAATGACACTCTGTTACAACTAAGCGCACAGCTACCCCTCATATCAATACAGATAAGGGGGGTTTGAGTTCTATTTTGAGTTTGATCATTTATCAAACTTTTTTATTATGTCCTTCGACTTAAAAAATGGCCTTAGAATGGATGATGAAAAAATAATACATTCGCCTCATTCATTTACTATATCAACTATTATCATATGATTTTCTCACCCCTGATGAGTTTCCTTGATATAAAACTAATAAGGTGAAATCACATTCTATTATGTTACAACGACTCAGTTCACATTCCAATGTTATTGCACACTGTGCGCAGTCTTCCCCTCCCCCACTCTTTCATTACCCGCGTTCTGGGTTCACTGCAGAAAAAAACAAAATGGCCACCAGCTCTGATGTGTGCGCAGCCAGCCAAGCTGAGCCCTCACACGCTGCTAACTGAACACGCATCCAATCCACTGTAGTACAATAGTGTATCAAGTCACATTCATGTCAATACGTTATTTGCACCATATGCCAAATTTTGCATAGGTTTCGTAAGTCACTTGTATAAAAGGTTAGTTTAAGTTTGGGAAAAAAGTAAAAAAAATATGTAGTTATGATGTACTTCCTCATCCATCCCACATCATTGTGTTAATTTATGCTGATCAATTTTGTTACAATGTATTTAGTTTAGGTATATTTTCTCCTGAAGCTCCCATGATGCGGTTCAAGCTAGTCCTCTGCTGTACTATATACTGCAGCAATTATAGATTGATGTGGGCCATAGATGATTGGTTTCTGGTCTGCAATAGCTGTAAACTGTCCACTGTATACCTCCAAACTGGAGGAAGAAAGACTCCTCATCACCATCTTGTCCTTGCTTCTATTTCTTTGGTAATGTTTGTCTCCTCTGACCAACACTACTGATTTAATAGGTTAGTAGTACTTGACTAGTACGGTGTTTGGTTCATAGCGCACAACAATTCCAGACGGTTATGTGGCCACACAGCAGCACAATTCACAAATGTATGGGCACATCCGGGATTGCAGCACATTATAAATACACTGGCCAAAAGTATGTGGACACCTGCTTGTCAAAAATCTCATTCCAAAATGATGTGCATTCATATGAAGTTGGTCCCCCCTTTGCTGCTAAACCAGCCTACACTCTTCTGGGAAGGCTTTCCACTAGATGTTGGAACATTGCTGCGGGGACTTGCTTCCATTCAGCCACAAGCCACAAGAGCATTAGTGAGGTCGGACACTGATGTTGGGCGATTAGACCTCGCAGTTGGCGTTCCAATTCACCCAAAGGTGTTTTATGGGGTTGAGGTCAGGGCTCTGTGCAGGCCAGTCAAGTTCTTCCACACCAATCTCTACAAACCATTTCTGTATGAACCTTGCTTTGTACACAGGGGTATTGCCATGCTGAAACAGCAAAGGGCCTTCCCAAACTGTTGCCAAAGTTGGAAGCACAGAATCATCTGGAATGCAATTGTACGCTGTAGCGTTAAGATTTCCCTTCACTGGAACTAAGGGGCCAAGCCTGATTCATGAAAAACAGCCCCAGACCATTATTCCTCCACCAAACTTGAGTTGGAACTTTGCATTCAGGCAGGTAGCGTTCTCCTGGCATCCATCAAGCCCAGATTCGTCCGTCGGACTGCCAGATGGTGATATGTGATTTGTCACTCCAGAGAACGTGTTTTCACTGCTCCAGAGTCCAATGGTGGCGAGCTTTACACCACTCCAGCCGATGCTTGGCATTGCGCATGGTGATCTTAGGCTGGTGTGCGCGGATGCTGGGCCATGGAAAGCCATTTCATGCCGCTCCCGACGAACAGTTCTTGTGCTGAAGTTGCTTCCATAGGCAGTTTGAAACTCGGTAGTGAGTGTTGCAACGGAGGACAGACTATTTTTTCACGCTACGTGTTTCAGCACTCGGCGGTCACGTTCTGTGAACTTGTGTGGCCTATCACTTCGCGGCTGGGGCTGTTGTTGCTCCTTGACATTTCCACTTCACAATAACAGCACTTACAGTTGACTGGGGCAGCTCTAGCAGGGCAGACATTTTACCAACTGATTTGTTGGAAAGGTGGCATCCTATGACCGTGCCAAGTTGAAAGTCACAGAGCTTCAGTAAGGCCCTTCTACTGCCAGTGTTTGTCTATGGAGATTGCATGGCTGCGTGCTCGATTTTATAGACCTATCAGCAACAGGTGTAACTGAAAAGTCCATGCACTGGAAAACATCTCAAAATTACGTTTAAAAAGTATGCGGGTAGGCAATTCCTATCATTTGTCAATGTAAAATACTGCTGATCTTACAACTATAAGCATAGGGCAATACGAACACAAATTAAATACGAACACAAATTAAATAAACTCTTGACTGTCTTGCTACACAGCAGTGAGAGGATATGGTCAAACCAAAAAGTTAGCAGAGACGGGCTGGGCTTCAAGCCTAGTCCAAGATACAGTTTTATTTAGTAAATGTTTTCTCCTGTTAATCAGAGGCTTTTAATCCAAGTACAGAGTGCTCACATGTTCTGTTGCTATGCCTATGTGAGCTGTATCTTCAGGCTACCGGCATACATTTCAGGAACTCCATTCAGATGACTATTTCAGTGTTAATTCCCTTCGATTTCAGATCTCTCAAGACACAGGAAAATGGAGGCTATCGCTCGCAGCAATGTTGAGTAAATATTTTAAGTTGAATTTTACATTCACGACTGATTTAAGTGACCTAGGTGGTCTGCAGAAATCTTCAAGAATTCCTCCACTTACTTTTCACTGCTTCAACAAAGACTAATGACAGCCTCAGAATAATGAGACGTTTGTTAACTGGACTCAATCCAAGATGATCTGCACCTTTCATACCCCAGGAGTGTTTTCAATCAGTAGCAAGGCGGGAAGAGTCATGCAACATGAGTTTTGATTAGCATTGCTATCCCAGTGTTGGATATTTGTCACATTTACAGTTTTATTTTCTAAGATCCCAAAAGAACTCCATTAGCCAGGAAAACAATAGGAGAACATTTTGGTAGATATGAAGATATCACCTTCCTGTTTAAGATCCTGTGCTTGTTCCAGTGCCAATGATTATTCAATACAGTTTTCACTTGTCAGACAAAAGTTTTTTACATATTCAAACATAATGCTTAAGGCTTCCAGCATTCTCTCCAAACTGTTCTGACCCTTTCACTTCCTCTCACAAATAGCAGGGCATGAAAATCTAAATGCCAAAAATGCTACTTTACGAATACAGAAAATATATACAAATATTTCACCTAATACAAAACAAACAGCCCCATTGCACAATATATTATTTAAAAATAACACACAAAAACGTATATTATCTACGTTTCGGAATCGTGGTTACTGTAGCACTCTTTAACAAAAAAATAAATACATTTCAACAGTAGCCAAGTTAAATACTGAAATGTAGTCCAAGATACTAGTCAGAATAGAGCAACATGGGTATAGGTGTACAAGATTCTTTAAAATCTAAAATTCAAGTAAACCTTGAACAGTAGTCGGGAGAAGTAGGCCTTCCGTTGGACAGAGGTCTTGCGCGCGATTTGTTCGGCTGTGTTGAGGGAACTAGCAACAGCAGAGGGAGGAAGAAAAAAAGCATGAGGGTGAGGGAGGCTAAGGTTGGACTGTTCCATCTGTTTCAGCATAGAATGTACTTGTGCAAGGTTGTGCACACAGTGAAACCGTCATAGTCTCAGCCTCATGGCTCAACACAGGAAAAACTGACCCAGCACAGGCTGACAAACAACACAATGTAACACCTTCAGAACAAAAGGATGGAAACAAAATGATCCTCCCCTTTAGGATTTCCAGAGTGGCCATACTAAAACCTATTAAAACAAATGCAAAATATCCCTTTTTAGTAACTTTGGCAGAAGCACGCAGCACAAAGACTGCTTTTTTGCCAGCAAAAAAAAACTCAGGCTAGAAGCGCAGTCAGTACTAGAGTGCACAGCCTGACACACTTAGTACCACCCCTCCCCCACACTAGCACAGTTTAACGCTGCATGGAAAATTACAGCCTAGCTAGGACTAAACCACTCTGAAAGAAGTAGGGGGGAAATATTTGTTTCTAACTAGAGAGGGTGGTAGAGAGAGAACCGTTTAATTAACCACCAGAAATCTAGACTACTTCTGTCGTAAAATAAGAACGCAGGTGAAAATAAGGACCTTTCCCTGTAATGATTTTTAAAAAGCCTGAGAGAGTATATAACCTTAGACACCATAGTCAAATGTATCAATGTTTACGAGTTGTACAATTTGACAAATATCAATCAATACAGGGATCAACCATGTTCCTTGTACCTGAACACCAGTATGGAATATTAGGGCAGCTGAGCACACTATACACTACCTTCGGAAAGTATTCAGACCCCTTGACTTGTTTCACATTACAGCCTTATTCTAAAATTGATTAAATAACAAATTCCCAGCAATCTACAAACAATACCCCATAATGACAAAGCGAAAACAGGTTTAGATTTTTTGCATACAGAAATACTTTATTTACATAAGTATTCAGAGCATTTGCTATGAGACTCAAAATGTATCTCCGGTGCATCCTGTTTTCAGTGATCATCCCTGAGTTGTTTCTACAACTTGAATCCACCTGTGGTAAATTCAATTGATTGGACATGATTTGGAAAGGCATATACCCGTCTATATAAGGTCCCACAGTTGGCAGCGCATGTTAGAGTAAAAACCAAGCCATGAGGTCGAAGGAATTGTCTGTAGAGAGATGAAACAGGAGTGTCAAGGCACAGATCTGGGGAAGGGAACCAAAACTTTTCTGCAGCATTGAAGGTACAAGAACAAAGGGGAACTTAAATGGAAGAAGTTGGAACCACCAAGAAAAAGAGCTGGATGCCCGGGCAAACTGAGCAATTGGGGGAGAAAGGCCTTGGTCAGGGAGGTGATCAAGAACCCGATGGTGACTCTGACAGAGCTCCAGATTCCTCTGTGGAGATGGTTGTCCTTCTGGAAGGTTCTCCCATCTCTGCAGCACTCCACCAATCAGGACTTTATGGTAGAGTGGCCAGATGGAAGCCACTCCACAGTAAAAGGCACATAACAGCCCGCTTGTAGTTTGCCAAAAGGCAACTAAAGGACTCACAGACCATGAGAAACAAGATTCCCTGGTAGGATGAAACCAAGATTGAATTATTTGGCCTGAATGCCAACCATCACATCTGAAGGAAACCTGGCACCATCCCTACGGTGAAGCATGGTGGTAGCAGCATCATGCTGTGGGGATGTTTTTCAGCAGCAGGGACTGGGAGAGTAGTCAGCATCAAGGGAAAGATGAATGTAGCAAAGTACAGAGAGATCCTTGATGAAAACCTGCACCAGAGTGCTCAGGACCTCAGACTGGGTGCGAAGGTTTACCTTCCAACAGGACAACAACCCTAAGCACACAGCGCACGAGTGGCTTCGGGACAAGTCTCTGAATGTCCTTGAGTGGCCCAGCCAGAGCCCGGACCTGAACCCGATCGAACATCTCTGGAGAGACCTGAAAATAGCTGTGCAGCGACGCTCCCCATCCAACCTGACAGAGATTGAGAGGTTCTGCAGAGAAGAATGGGAGAAACTCCCCAAATACAGGTGTGTCAAGCTCATAGCGTCCTAACCAATAAGACTTGAGGCTGTAATCGCTACCAAATGTGCTTCAAAGTAAAGGCTATGAATACTTATGCACATGCGGGGGGAGAAAAATAGAAGAACCTGTTTTTGCTTTGTCATTACAGGGTATTGTGTGTAGATTCATGAAGAGAAAAAACAATTTAATCAATTTTAGAATAAGGCTGTAACCTAAATACTTTCCGAAGGCACCGTAGATAGAAAAGACACAAAGATAACACAGGTGAAAACACACAATTTCTGAGAAGAAAGTGTGATAAAATTGTTTAGAAATAAGGATTTTACTTAACAGACCTAACGTAATCACTAACGGCAATAGCAATACAATGATAAAGCGAACATGCACACAAAAAGACGGTTGTTGATTGTTTTTTACTCATTGTTGAGAGTCAGGACTAAACTGTTTTATGTGCTTAGATTACATGTTCTTGGATTACATGACAAACCCAAAAATAGATTGTTTAAAAATGCTGCTGCTATTACAGTTATTCAGTAAAACACTAGCCAGCTAATAGCTCACTGCGTAGTATGCCCATCCCCCACTCCCTTCCTCTTTCATAGACTGCGTGAGGACTGCCAGCAGAAACTCAAAATGTCCGCCAGTTCTGCTGCTGTGCACAGTCAGGTTTAGCACTTGGCAGCTGTTGGCTGAAACATTCACTTGTGCAGGAGGACGAGAGTTTAAACTCCTCCCATTTTACTCTAAACATAATAATACACTGAACAAAAACAAGCAAAAATGTCAAAGATTTTACTGAGTTACAGTTCATATAAAGAAATGAGTCAATTTAAAAAGAGGTAGGGGCATAGATCAGAAAACCAGTCAGTATGTGGTGTAACCACCAATTGCCTCATGCAGTGCAACATCTCCTTCACATAGAGGTTATCAGGCTGTTGATTGTGGCCTGTGGGATCTGGATCACGCGGTCGTACATGATCTGTACACAAATTGTGTACAGATCCTTGCGACAAGGGGCCGTGCATTATGCTGAAACAAGACGTGATGCCGGCAGATCTTCATGCATTCAAATCGCAAACGATAAAATGCAATTGTGTTCATAGCTTATGCCTGCTCATAACATAACCCCAACGCCACTATGGGGTACTCTGTTCATAACGTTGACATCAGCAAACCACTCGCCCACACATACACGCTACACTGTCTGCAAGGTACAGTTGAAATCGGGATTCATCCGTGAAGAGCAGACTTCTGCAGCGTATCAGTGGTCATCGAAGGGAGGCTATTCCCACTGAAATCGGTTATGACGCAAAACTGCAGTCAGGTCAAGACCCTGGTAAGGACAACGAGCACGCAGATGATTTTTCCGAGACAGTTTGTGCAGAAATTCTTTGGTTGTGCAAACCCACAGTTTCATCAGCTGTCCGGGTGGCTGGTCTCATCGAGGATCCCACAAGTGAAGAAGCCGGATGTGGAAGTCCTAGGCTGCCGTGGTTACACGTGGACTGCGGATGTGATGTCGGTTGGACATACTACAAATCTAAAACAACGTTGGAAACGGCTTATGGTAAAAAAAAAAATATATATATATATATATATATATATATATATATATATATATATATATATATATATATATATATATATATATATATATATATATATATATATATATATAAAAAATTCTCTGGCAACAGCTCTGGTGGACATTCCAGCAGTCAGCATGCCAATTGCACACTCCCTCAAAACTTGACATTGGTGACAAAAATGCACATTTTAGAGTGGCCTGTTAATGATCATGCTGTTTAATCAGCTTCTTGATATGCCACACCTGTCAGGTGGATGGATTATCTTGGCAAAGGAGAAATGCTCACTAACAGGGATGTAAACAAATTTATGCACAAAATGAGAGAAATAAGCTTTTTGTGCATATGGAAAATGTCAGATCTATTTTTCAGCTCAGGAAACATGTGACCAACAGCTTACATGTTGTGTTCATATTTTTCTTCATTATACATACAACGGGGATTGTACACAAATATCGCAATTTGTAACATTATTTGTCTCATGTATTGAATCCTTTTAGTAACAAAGAAACCAAAAGATCGCTGACTCTTTGATGGAAATACTGATTTGACCAAAATGTCCTCCGAATGGATGATGAAAAATTATGTTCAGTAACATTTTTCCTCATAACTTTACAATAAAAATTATTAACATGTTAAAAAAAACTAAAAAAGGTGAAATCACATCCTGTTATGTTACAACAGCGCTGTTCACATTCCACTGTTATTGCACAGTGCTCGTAGTCCTCCCCTCCCCCACTCTTTCATTACCCGCGTTCTGGATTCACTGCAGAAAAAACAAAATGGCCACCAGCTCTGCTGTGTGCACAGCCAGAGCCCTCACAGGCTACTAACTGAACACATTCAATCCACTGAATCAAGTTACATCACCTCCATGTTAATAAAGTATTTGCTCTGTATGCCAATTTTGCAGTCGGTTTCATTTGCTTTTTTTATTTGTATAAAAAGTTAGTTTGCTTTTTACAAAATGTATATTTTTTCAAAGTAGTTATGATGTACTTCCTCCTCCATCCCACCATTTTCTGTTAGGTTATGCTGATCAATTAGTTAAATGTATTTCATTTGGGTATATTTTCTCCTGAAGGTCCATGATGCGGTTCAAGCTAGTCCTACGCTGTACTATATACTGCAGCAATTATAGATTGATGTGGGCCATAGATGATTGGTTTCTGGTCTGCAATAGCTGTAAACTGTCCACTGTATACCTCCAAACTGGAGGGAAAAAAAGACTCCTCATCACCATCTTGTTCTTGCTTCTATTCCTTTGGTAATGTTTGTCTCCTCTGACCAACACTAGTGATTTACTAGGCTAGTAGTACTTGACTAGTACTGTGTTCTGTTCATAGCTCATAACAATTCTAGAGGGGTATGTGGCTACACAGCAGCACAACAATTCAGATGTGTAAAATCAGGGAAAGACTTGACAATTTATCGGCATATCTCTGATTGCAGCGCATTATAAATATCTTTCCAGTGATCTGCCCATTCCTGAATTCATCCGTATGACAACACAGGCACCGGCTAACGTCTCAAAATTACTTTTAAAAACTATTTGGTTATTCAGGAAGGCAATTTTTCTCATTTGTCATTGTAAAACACTGCTGATCTTTAAAATCATTAGCATCGGGCAATAAGAAGAAAAAAAACCTGTCTTGAAGGTTTGGATAAACCAAAAAGTTAGCAGAGTTAGGATGGGCTCCAAGCCGTAGTCCATACTACATTTTATTTAGTGAATGTTTTCTCCTGTTAAATGAGTGCCCTAATGTTCTGTTGCTAGGCCTATGTGAGCTGCATCCTCAGGCTGATGGAATACATTTCAAAAACTATTTTCAGATTAGAATTTCTGTGAAAATTCCCTCTGCTTTCAGATCTCTCCCAATACACAGGCAAAGGTAGGCGATCAGTCTCAGCAATGTTGATGAAACATTGTATGTTGAATTTCACAACTGATTTGGCTGAGGTAGGTGGTCTGCAGAAAACTTCAAGAATTCCTGCTCTTACTTCAGTGCCTCGACAAGAACAAATTACTGTTGACAGCTCTGAATAATGACCTTGGACTTGATGCAAGCTCATTTCTACCTTTCAAACCTTAGGTGTGTTTTTCAATTAGTGGCAAGGCGGGAGGAACCACGCAACACAAGCTTTGATAAGTGTTCATATCCCAGCGTTGATCAGAGACCGTTTGTGGTTTTGTAGCATTAATATTTTTTTTCTAACATTCCCATAGAACTCCATTAGCCAGGAAAACAATAGGAGAAAATATTGGTAGATATAGAGATATCAACTTCCTATTAAAGCTCCTGTTCTTGTTCCGGTTCCAATGATGATTCAAGACCTTTTTCACTTGTCAGACAAATATTTTTACACATCAAGACTGGTTGAAAAGCATTGCTGCTAACACAATACTTCAGACATCCAGCATTCCCCCCCAACTCTTTTGATACTCTCATTGTCCACAAATAGCAGGGCATGGACAATCTAAATGTCAAAGCTGCTACTTTTTTACTAGAGAAAATAAATAAAAATACTTTTTCCTAATACAAAACATAAATACAGCGCTATTGTAAAAAATATTAGAAAATAATTAACACTTCATAAAAAACATCTACGTTTTGGAATTGGGGTTCGCACAGCACTCCTTCACGGAACAAAAAAATATAACAATATCCAAGTTCAATACTAAAATGTCGCCCAAGATACTAGTCAGCATTCGCGTGAAACTGAAAGCGCGAACCACTGCTTTTAAATCAGGGCAAGGTGACCGGAAACATGAACGAATACAAACAGTGTAGCTATTCCCTCCGCAAGGCAATCAAACAAGCTAAGCGTCAGTATAGAGACAAAGTAGAGTCGCAATTCAACGGCTCAGACACAAGAGGTATGTGGAAGGGTCTACAGTCAATCACGGATTACAAAAAGAAAACCAGCCCAGTCACGGACCAGGATGCCTTGCTCCCAGGCAGACTAAATAACTTTTTTGCCCGCATTGAGGGCAATACAGTGCCACTGACACGGCCCGCAACCAAAACATGCGGACTCTCCTTCACTGCAGCAGAGGTGAGTAAAACATTTAAACGTGTTAACCCTCGCAAGGCTGCAGGCCCAGACGGCATCCCCAGCCGCGCCCTCAGGGCATGCGCAGACCAGCTGGCTGGTGTGTTTACGGACATATTCAATCGATCCCTATCCCAGTCTGCTGTTCCCACATGCTTCAAGAGGGCCACCATTGTTCCTGTTCCCAAGAAAGCTAAGGTAACTGAGCTAAACGACTACCGCCCCGTAGCACTCACTTCCGTCATCATGAAGTGCTTTGAGAGACTAGTCAAGGACCATATCACCTCCACCCTACCTGACACCCTAGACCCACTCCAATTTGCTTACCGCCCAAATAGGTTCACAGACGATGCAATCTCAACCACACTGCACACTGCCCTAACCCATCTGGACAAGAGGAATACCTATGTGAGAATGTTGTTCATCGACTACAGCTCAGCATTTAACACCATAGTACCCTCCAAACTCGTCATCAAGCTCGAGACCCTAGGTCTCGACCCCGCCCTGTGCAACTGGGTACTGTACTTCCTGACGGGCCGCCCCCAGGTGGTGAGGGTAGGTAACAACATCCCCACCCCGCTGATACTCAACACTGGGGCCCCACAAGGGTGCGTTCTGAGCCCTCTCCTGTACTCCCTGTTCACCCACGACTGCGTGGCCATGCACGCCTCCAACTCAATCATCAAGTTTGCGGACGACACAACAGTGGTAGGCTTGATTACCAACAACGACGAGACGGCCTACAGGGAGAAGGTGAGGGCCCTCGGAGTGTGGTGTCAGGAAAATAACCTCACACTCAACGTCAACAAACTAAGGATATGATTGTCGACTTCAGGAAACAGCAGAGGGAACACCCCCCTATCCACATCAATGGAACAGTAGTGGAGAGGGTAGTAAGTTTTAAGTTCCTTGGCGTACACATCACAGACAGACTGAATTGGTCCACCCACACAGACAGCATCGTGAAGAAGGCGCAGCAGCGCCTCTTCAACCTCAGGAGGCTGAAGAAATTCGGCTTGTCACCAAAAGCACTCACAAACTTCTACAGATGCACAATCGAGAGCATCCTGGCGGGCTGTATCACCGCCTGGTACGGCAACTGCTCCACCCACATCCGTAAGGCTCTCCAGAGGGTAGTGAGGTCTGCACAACGCATCACCGGGGGCAAACTACCTGCCCTCCAGGACACCTACACCACACGATGTCACAGGAAGGCCATAAAGATCATCAAGGACAACAACCACCCGAGCCACTGCCTGTTCACCCCGCTATCATCCAGAAGGCGAGGTCAGTACAGGTGTATCAAAGCAGGGACCGAGAGACTGAAAAACAGCTTCTCTCTCAAGGCCATCAGACTGTTAAACAGCCACCACTAACATTGAGTGGCTGCTGCCAACACTGACTCAACTCCAGCCACTTTAATAAGGGGAATTGATGGAAATTGATGTAAAATATATCACTAGCCACTTTAAACAATGCTACTTAATATAATGTTTACATACCCTACATTATTTCTCTCATATGTATATGTATATACTGTACTCTATACCATCTACTGCATCTTTATGTTATACATGTATCACTAGCCACTTTAAACTATGCCACTTTGTTTACATACTCATCTCATACGTATATACAGTACTCGATACCATCTACTGCATCTTGCCTATGCCGCTCTGTACCATCACTCATTCATATATCTTTATGTACATATTCTTTATCCCTTTACACTTGTGTGTATAAGGTAGTAGTTTTGGAATTGTTAGCTAGATTACTCGTTGGTTATTACTCCATTGTCGGAACTAGAAGCACAAGCATTTCGCTACGCTCACATTAACATCTGCTAACCATGTGTATGTGACAAAGAAAATTTGATTTGATTTGAATAGAGCAACACCCTTATAGGTGTACAACATTCTTCAAAAAAAGTTCAAGTAAACCTTGAACAGGAGTAGTCTGGAGAAGGCCTTCCGTTGGACAGAAATCGTACAAGTGATTCATTTGGCTGTGTTGATTGAGGGAACTAGCAACAGCAGAGGGAGGAAGAAAAAAAGCAGGAGGGTGAGGGGGGCTAAGGTTGGACTGTTCCATCTGTTTCAGCCTAGAGTGTCCTTGTGCAAAGTTGTGCACACAGTGAAACTGCCATAGTCTCAGCCTAATGGCTCAACACAGCCAGCATAGGCAACACTGACCCAGCACAGGCTGACAAACTGCACAATGTAACACCCTCAGAACAAAACATATGGAAACAAAAGGATTTTCTCCCTTTGGGATTTACCTCAGGGTAGCCATAATAAAAGCTACAACAATACATGTAAATATTTTTAGTAAATTTAGCAGAAGCATGCAGCACAGACATCTTTTTGCCTGCAAAAAAAACAAGGCTAGCAACACAGTCAGTACTAAAGTGCACAGCCTGACACACTTAGTACCACCCCTCCCCCACCCTAGCAGTCTGCAGCTGCATGGAAAACTACAGCCTAGCTAGGACTAAACCATTCAGGTAGAAGTAGGGGGAGGATGTTTTTTTATAACTGGAGAGGGAGGTCGAGAGAACCATTTAATTAACCACCAGAAATCTAGACTACTTCTGTCCTAAAATAAGAACGCAAATGAAAAAAAGAACCTTTGGTGTAATGTAAAAAAATTTTTTTAAATGAAAAGCCTGAGCGAGCATATAATCTTAGACACCATAGTTAACTGTATCAATGTTTACGAGTTGTAAAACTTGACAAATATCAATCAATACAGGGATCAATCATGTTCCTTGTACCTTAACACCATTATGGAATATAGATAGAAAAGGTACACAAGTAACACAGGTGTAACACAATTTCTGAGAAGTGTGATAATTGTTTAGAAATAAGTATTTGTATTAATTAAAAAGGTTGATAATCACTAATGGCAATAGCAATACAATGATAAAGCGAACATGCATAAAATAATATGGTAGTTGATAGTTTACTCCTTCTTGAGAGTCAGGACTATGTTTTCTGTTTCCTGCATAGTTCTTGGATTACAAGGTGAAACCAAAAATAGATAATTTAAAAATGCTGCTGATATTACAGTTATTCAGTAGAACTAACACTAGCCAGCTAATAGCTCACTGCGTAGTATTCCCATCCCCCACTCCCTTCCTCTTTCATAGACTGCGCGAGGACTGCCAGCAGAAACTCAAAATGTCCACCAGTTCTGCTGCTGTGCACAGTCAGGTTTAGCACTTGGCAGCTGTTGGCTGAAACATTCACTTGTGCAGGAGGACTAGAGAGATTAAACTCCTCCTACTTTTAGGTATCATTTTACACTTCACATAATTATACACTTAACAAAAACAAGCAAAAATTTCAAAGATTTTACTGAGTTACAGTTCATATAAGGAAATGAGTCCATTCAAATGAATTAATTAATTAATTGGGCCCTCATCTATGGATTTTACATTTTTGGATATATATTTGTTGGTCACATTTCTTTAAAAAGAGGTAAGGGCATTGATCAGAAAACTAGTCAGTATCTGGTGTGAACACCAATTAGCCTCATGCAGCGCGACACATCTCCTTCGCATAGAGGTTATCAGGCTGTTGATTGTAGCCTGTGGAATGTTGTCCCACTCCTTTTCAATGGCTGTGTGAAGTTGATGGATATCGGAGGGATCTGGACCACGCTGTCGTACACATTGATCCAGAGCATCCCAAACATGCTCAATTGGTGACATGTCTTGTGAATATGTAGGCCATGGAAGGACTGGGACATTTTCAGCTTCCAGAAATTGTGTACAGATCTTTGAGACATGGGGCTGTGCCTTATCATGCTGAAACATGAGGTGATGGCGGCAGATCTTTGTGCATTCAAATCACAAATTATAAAATGCAATTGTGTTCATTGTGTGCAGCTTATGCCTGCCCGTACCATAACCCCAATGGCACCCTGGGGCACTCTGTTCACAACGTTGACATCAGCAAACCACTCGCCCAAACGACGTCATACACTCTACGCTCTCTGCCATCTGTCCGGTACAGTTGAAATCGGGATTCATCCGTGAAGAACACACTTCTGCAGCATGCCAGTGGCCATCGAATGGAGCCTTTTCCCACTGAAATCAGTTACGACGCAAAACTGCAGTCAGGTCAAGACCCGGGTGATGACAACGAGCACGCAGATGAGCTTCCCGAGACTGTTTCTGGCAGCGTGTGCAGACATTCTTTGGTTGTGCAAACCCATGGTTTTATCAGCTGTCCGGGTGGCTGGTCTCATCGACAATCCCACAGGTGAAGAAGCCGAATGTGGAGGTCCTGGGCTGGCATGGTTAAAAGTGGTCTGCGGTTGTGAGGCCAGTTGGATGTACTGCCAAATTCTCTAAAACGACGCTGGAGCGGCTTATGGTAAAGAAATGAACATTACATTTTCTGGCAACAGCTCTGTTGGACATTCCTGCAGTCAGCGTGCCAATTGCACACTCTCTCAAAACTTGAGACATGTGGCATTGTATTGTGTGTCAAAAATGCACATTTTAGAGTGGCATTTTATTTTCCCCAGCAGAAGGTGCACCTGTGTAATGATCATGATGTTTAATCAGCTTCTTGATATGCCACATGTCAGGTGGATGGATTATCTTGACAAAGGAGAAATGCTCACTAACAGGGATGTAAACTAATTGGTCAACAAGATGAGAAAAATAAGCTTTTGGTGCATATGGAACATTTCTGGGATCTTTTATTTCACCTCATGAAACATGAGACCAACACTTCATATGTTGCATTCATATTTTTGATCCTACCGAAAGATTGAGAATAACATTATTTGTCTCTTGTATGGACTATTGCTAACAAAGGAACCAAAAGATTGCACTACTGATTTTACCCAAATGTCTTCGAATGGATGATGAAAAATAGTTTAGTCACCTTTTCCCTAGACTTTACAATAAGAATTTTTAACATGTTATTTTCTAATCTCTGATGAGTTTCCTTGATATAAAACGAATGAGGTGAAATCACATCCTATTATGTTACAATGGCGCTGTTCACATTCCAATGTTACTGCACAGTGCACGTCATTTCCCCTCCCCAATCCTCTTTCATTACCCGCGTTCTGGATTCACTGCAGAAAAAAACAAAATGTCCGACAGTTCTGCTGTGTGCACTGCCAGGCTGAGCCCTCACACACTACTAACTGAACACATATCCAATCCACTGTAGTACAACAGTGCATCAACTTACATCACCTTCATGTTAAATTATTTGCTCTGTATGCCAATTTCACATAGATGGTTTTGTTCGTTTTTATTTGTATAAAAAGTAGGTTAGGTTTGCTTTTTACAAATTGTATATTTTTTCTAAAGTAGTTATTATGTACTTCCTCATCCATCCCACACCATTTTCTGTTTGGTTATGCTGATCAATTAGGTTAAATGTATTTCGTTTGGGTAAATTTTCCTCCTGAAGCTCCCATAATGCGGTTCAAGCTAATCCTCCGCTATGCTATATACTACAGCATTTACTGATTGATGTGGGCCATAGATGATTGGTTTCTGGTCTGCAATAGGTGTCAACTGTCCACTGTAGGAAAAAAAAGACGCCTCATCACCATCTTGTCCTTGCTTCTATTCCATTGGTAATGTTTGTCTCCTCTGACCAACACTAGTGCTTTACTAGGCTAATAGTACTTGACTAGTACTGTGTTCTGTTCAAAGCTCACAACAATTCCAGAGGGATATGTGGCTACACAGCAGCACAATTCACAGGTGTGTAAAATCAGGGAAAGGCTTGAAAATTCATGGGCACATCTGTGATTGCAGCGCATAATAAATATCTTTCCAGCGATCTGCCCATTCCTGATTTCATCCGTATGACAACACAGGCACTGGCAAACAACTGAAAATTACTTTTAAAAACTATGCAGGAAGGCAAGTCCTCTCATTTGTCATTGTAAAATAGTACTGATCTTTCAATCATTAGCATTAGCATAGGGCAATACGAAGTAAAAAGTGAATAAATACAACTTGCCTGCCTTGCTACACAGCAGTGAGAGGATATGGTCAAACCAAAAAGTTAGCAGAGACGGGCTGGGCTTCAAGCCTAGTCCAAGATACAGTTTTATTTAATGAATATTCTCTCCTGTTAAATAAGGCCCTGATCCAAGTGCAGAGTGCTCTAATGTTCTGTTGCTAGACCAATGTGAGCTGCATCCTTAGGCCGATGGCATACATTTCAGGAACTCCTTTCAGATTACAATTTCTGTGAAAATTCCCTCCCCTTTTAGATCTCTCCCAATGCACAAGGTAGACGATCAGTCTCAGCAATGTTGAGTAAACATTGTACGTTGAATTTTACATTCACAACTGATTTGGCTGAGGTGGGTGGTCTGCAGAAATCTTCAAGAATTTCTCCACTGCCTCGACAAGCACAAATGACTTAACAGCCTCTGAATAATTAGACTTTTGTTAATTGGACTCGATCCAAGATGATCTCTACCTTTCAAACGTCAGGTGTGATTTTCAATTAGTGGCAAGGTGGGAGGAGCCATGCAACATGAGCTTTGATCAGTGTTCATATCCCAGTATTGATCAGAGACAGTTTGTGGTTTTATCGCCTTTTAAAGTTCATTTTCTAAGATCCTTATTTGACTCAATTAGCCGGTTAACTAAGAGGAGAAAATATTGGTAGATATGAAGGGATCACTTTCCTGTTCAAGCTCGTGTTCTTGTTCTGGTGCCAATGATGATTCAATATCTTTTTCACTTGTCAGACAAAAAGTTTTTACACATTCTAAATTGTAGCAAAGCATTGCTGCCAACACAATACTTAATGTTTCTAGTATTGTCCCCCAACTGTTCAGACCCTCTCACTTCCTATCACACAAATAGCTGGACATAAATATCTAAATGTCAAACATTTGCATATGTTTTATACCCCCCCAAAAAATACAAATGTTCCTAAGACAAAAACACACAATGACCAAATACAACGCCATTAGTGTTACATAAATAACAACAAAAAAAAAACACATTATCTACGTTTTGGAAGAATTGTTAGCGTAGCACTCTTTAGCGAACAAACAAAAAATAGAATACTGAAGTGTAGATACTAGTCAGAATAGAGTAACTTGGCTGTTTAAAAATATACATATAAAAATTTAAGTAAACCTTGAAAAGGAGTAGTCTGGAGAAGTAGGCCTTCCATTGGACAGAGGTTATACGCGTGATTCGTTTAGCTGTGTTGAGGGAACTAGCAACAGCACAGGAAGGAAGAAAAAAAAAGTGGGAGGGTGAGGGGGGCTGAGGTCGGACTGTGCCATCTGTTTCAGCATAGTGTGTTCTTTTGCAAGGTTGTGCACACGGGCGCACAGTGAAACCATCACAGTCTCATCGCTAAACACGGCCAGCACAGGCAACACTGACCCAGCACAGACTGACTAACTGCACAATGTAACACCCTCAGAACAAAAGGTAATTTTTTGCCTTTAGGATTTACCTCACAATGGCCATCTTAAAAGTTACTACAACAAATGCAAAATATACTACTTATTTAGTAACTTGGCAGAAGCATGCAGCACAGACTTCTTTTTGCCCGCAAAAAAACAGGCTAACAGCACAGTCAGTGCTAAAGTGCACAGCCTGACACACTTAGCGGCCACCCCTCCCCCACCCACCCTGGCAGTCTGCAGCAGCATGGAAATTTACAGCCTAGCTAGGACTAAACCATTCTGACAGAGGTAGGGGGAAGATATTTTTTTTTACAACTAGAGAGGGAGCTGGAGAGATAAAACTGTTTAATTAAAATACCAGAAATCTAGACTACTTCTGTCTTAAAATGAGAACGCTAATGAAAATAAGGACCTTTAACTGTTATGTTAAAAAAAAAAAGCCTTGTACAACTGGACAGATATCAATCAATACAGGGATCAATTATTCTCCATGTGCCTTTACACCAGCTGGGCTTGAAATTAACTTTTTTTTGCCATTTTTTACATGTCCAAAAGCTCAAACACTTGTTCCAAAAAAAAAGGTCTGTGACACAATTTTCACATCATTGTATGATGCAAGGAACCACTTTTCAAAATAAAATGCAGTTCTATATTTTTTACCATAGAGAATCAGACAAAAATGTTGGCCACACTCAGCCTAATGGCTTCGTTGGACGTTCAAGCCTGTCTCAAAATACAACACTACCGCTTCAAGGCTCTTCTGGAGGATGGTTGGCCATTTTCGGTAGCCAATAAAATATTGCACCATTACAATTACAACCAAATACTTTTTATGTCTTTAGAAAATAATTGCCTACAGGGCTCGTCCTGTCATCCCTGGGACGATAAACAATACATCTATGGTTTAAAAACAGACCCGGGGAGAATTCTGGGATGACAGATCCAAAATTCATACAACCATCGTAGATTAAAAAATTGTAAAAAATAATGGAGGATGCTGCAAAAGGTCAGACCATTTAGCATAAAATGTTGCTAAAGTTTAAAAATAAATCTTATTATAAGCTCAACAATGGCGCACATGGCTGTTGGATATGCGCAAATGTTCTAAAATGCAATTAGCAGGAAAATACCAAGTGGTTTTATGTGACAGAGAAGAAAATATCCATTAGAAATTAAGAAAGAGGGGAGATTTAAAGATGCATCAACTAGCATTGGTTACTAATATGACACATAAAACTTCCAAGTTTTAGACAATTACATTTATGGTTAAATAGTTTCAAAATGCTTCTGCTCAGATTCAAGGTGTGTGATCTGGCAACAGGCACGGTCCTTCACTCTCCAGTTTTGTGACCATTTAGTCTGAACAAACACTGCCTCGTGTAGCCTATGTCAACAGAATCAAGCCTTTAGATGTTAATGTTAGGCAAATTATCTTTCAAAATGTTTGTCAAACATGACAGCTGCTTAGCCTATATTTATGCCATTAAAAGTCTCATTAAAACTTTGCTACATTTTCTGGCGTCTCCCTCATGTCAGCATAGGTTTGGACATGATGTGCATATCACCTACCCTATGACATGTTTTTTAAATTTATGTACATGAAAAATTGATTTGAATATTAAAGCCATTGTCTATTGAATATTGTATCAGGGCCCTCCTTGTTTGATATTGTGAATTTTGTGTGATTTGTTTTACTTGTCCATTCGGACAACTTAAATTGATATTCTTCTTGTCCGACAATTTAAAAAAAATAAAAAATCCTGGACAAGCATTTATGTCGAGCCCTGACCAGTATGGCATATTAGGGTAGCTGAGCACACTATAGATAGAAAAGATACACAGGAGTACATGTCCTGGTAATCCGTCTGGCCCTGCGGCCTTGTGAATGTTAACCTGTTGTGTGTTTTTCATCTGCGTTACCGAGCATGCGCTGACCAACTGGCAAATGTCTTCACGCTGACCAACTGGCAAATGTTTTCACTGACATTTTCAACCTGTCCCTGGCAGTCTGTAATACCAACATATTGCAAGCAGATCATAGTTCCTGTTCTCAAGAACACTAAGGTAACATGCCTAAATGACTACCGACCAGTAGCACACACGTCTGTAGCCATGACGTGATTTGAACTCCACACTACCCTTTCCCACCTGGACAAAAGGAACACCTATGTGAGAATGCTATTCATTGACTACAGCTCACCGTTCAAAACCATAGTGCCCTCAAAGCTCATCACTAAGCTAAGAACCCTGGGACTAAACACCTCCCTCTGCAGCTGGATCCTGGACTTCCTGATGGGCCGCCCCCAGTTGGTAAGGGTAGGTAACAACACATCTGCCATGCTGATCCTCAACATGGGGGCCCCACAGGGGTGCGTGCTTAGTCCCCTCCTGAAATCCCTGTTCACTCATGACTGCACGGCCAGGCACGACTCCAACACCATCATCAAGTTTGCCGATGACACAAAAATGGTAGGCCTGATCACTGGCAACGATGAGACAGCCTATAGGGAGGAGGTCAGTGACCTGGCAGGACAACAATCTCTCACTCAACGTGATCAAGACAAAGGAGATGATTGTGGACAATAGGAAAAGGAGGGCCGAGCATGCCCCCATTCTCATCGACGGGGCTGTAGTGGAGCAGGTTGAAAGCTTCAAGTTCCTTGGTGTCCACATCACCAACAAACTATCATGGTCTAAACACACTAAGACAGTTGTGAAGAGGGCACAACAAAACCTATTCCCCCTCAGGAGACTGAAAATATTTGGCATGGGTCCTCAGATCCTCAAAAGGTTCTATAGCTGCACCATCGAGAGCATCCTGGCTGGTTGCGTCACTACCTGGTATGGCAACTGCTCGGCCTTTGACCGCAAGGCACTACAGAGGGTAGTGCGTACGGCACAGTGCATCACTGGGGCCAAGCTTCCTGCCATCCAGGACGGTATCAGAGGAAGGCCCTAAAAATTGTCAGACTCCAGCCACCCTAGTCATAGACTGTTCTCTCTGCAACCACACAGCAAGCAGTACCAAGTCTAGGTGCAAACCGCTTCTTGAAGAAAAAGAAACGCACACCTATTAAGACGAGGTGCTGGCTAGCGGAGTAGAAACTTGAAAATAAAAGAGAGCCGCACACTCTAGGAGCTCAGATGCAAAAATTTAATACCAACGTTTCGACAGCCAAGCTGTCTTCATCAGGGTAAACCGCTTCTTAACAGCTTCTACCCCCAAGCCATAAGACTCCTGAACAGCTAATGAAAGGGCTACCCAGACCCCTCTTCTACACTGCTACTACTACTACTACTACCTGTTTATTATCAATGCATAGTCACTACTACTACTACTACCACCACCACCTGTTTATTATCAATGCATAGTCACTTTAATGCTACCTACATGTACATATTACCTTGACTAACCGGTGCCCCCGCACATTGACTTTGTACCGGTAACCCCTGTATATAGCCTCGCTATTGTTATTTTACTGCTGCTGTTTAATTATTTGTAACTTTTTTTAAACATTTTTTACTTAACCCTTATTTCTCTTAAAACTTCTTAAAGCATTGTTGGTTAAGGGCTTGTAAGTAAGCATTTCACTGTAAGGTCTACCTACACCTGTTGTATTCGGTGCATGTGACAAATAAAATGTGATTTGAATTTGAATTTCTGAGAAGAAAGTTAATAGGCCTATAATTACTAATGGCAATATCAATACTATGATAAAGTAAACGCCAATAAAAACATCATTCTTGAGAGGCAGGTCTAACCTGTTTTCTGTATCCTCCATAGTGCTTGGATTATGAGATGAAACCAAAATTAGATAATTAAAAATTGCTGCTGATACAGTTATTCAGTAGAACACTAGCCAGCTAATAGCTCACTGCGTGGTATGCCCATCCCCCACTCCCTTCCTCTTTCATAGATTGTGTGAGGACTACCTGCAGAAACTCAAAATGTCCGCCAGTGCTGGTGCAATGGACAACCAGGTTTAGCACTTTGGCAGCTGTTGACTGAAACATCAACTTGAGCAAGAGGACTAGAGTTTAAACTCCTCCTACTTTTAGGTATAATTTTACTCTTCGCATAATTATACATACAATAGGGAATGTATCGAACGATCGCAATTTATGACATTCTTTGTGTGTTCTATGGACTCCTATTGCTAACAAAGAAATCAAAAGAATGCTGACTCTTTGATTGAGATACTTATTTGACCAAAATGTCCTTTGAATGGAAGATGAAAAATAATATGTTCAGTAACATTTTGACATCATAACTTTACTATAATAATTATTAACATGTTATTTTCTCATCTCTGATATGATACAAAATGAATAAAATCACTGCTATGTTACAACAGCTCTGTTAACATTCCAATGTTACTGCACACTGTGCGTAGGCTTCCCCTCACCACTCCTCTTTCATTACACGCGTTCCGGATTCACTGCAGAAAAAACAAAATGTCCGCCAACTCTGCTGTATGCGCAGCCAGCCAGACTGAGCCCCCACACACTGCTAACTGAACACGCATCCAATCCATTGTAGTACAACAGTGCATCAACTTACATCACCTTCATGTTAATATGTTACCTGCTCTGTATGCCAATTTTGCACAGGCTGTTTCGTTAGTTTTTATTTGTATAAAAAAAAGTAGGTTAAGTTTCTTTTTCAAAGTAGTTATGATCCTCATCCATCCCACATAATGTTGTGTTAGGTTATGCTGATCAATTAGTTAAATGTATTTCATTTGGGTATATTTTCTCCTGAAGGTCCATGATGCGGTTCAAGCTAGTCCTACGCTGTACTATATACTGCAGCAATTATAGATTGATGTGGGCCATAGATGATTGGTTTCTGGTCTGCAATAGCTGTAAACTGTCCACTGTATACCTCCAAACTGGAGGAAAAAAAAGACTCCTCATCACCATCTTGTTCTTGCTTCTATTCCTTTGGTAATGTTTGTCTTCTCTGACCAACCTTTGTGATTTACTAGGCTAGTAGTACTTGACTAGTACTGTGTTCTGTTCATAGCTCACAACAATTCTAGAGGGGTATGTGGCTACACAGCAGCACAACAATTCACAGAATCTCAAAAGGCTTGAAAATAATGGGCACATCTGTGATTGCAGCGCATTATAAATATATTTCCAGTGATCTGCCCATTCCTGAATTCATCCATATGACAACACAGGCACTGGCAAACATCTCAAAATTACTAAGCAGGTATACAGGTATGCAATTCCTCAAGTACTTGTAAAACTGCTGATCTTTCAAATCATTAACAAAGGGCTACAAAGGGCTAAATTAAATACAAAAAACCTGTCACACAGCAAGACAGGTTTGGTCAAACCAAAAAGTTGGCAGAGATGGGCTCCAAGCCTATGGCTCCAAGCCATAGTCCAAGCTACAGTTTTCTTTCGTGACTATTTTCTCCTGCTGCATCCTCAGGTTGATGGCATACATTTCAGAAACTCCTTTCAGACAATAATTTCTGTGAAAATTCCCTCCCTTTTCAGATCTCTCCCAAGACACAGGCTATCAGTCTCAGCAATGTCGAGTAAACTTTGTATGTTAAATTTCACAACTGATTTGGCTGAGGTAGGTCGTCTGCAGAAATCTTCAAGAATTCCTGCTCTTACTTTTCACTGCCTCGACAAGAACAAATTACGGATGACAGCCTCTGAATAATGAAACTTTTGTTAACTCGATCCAAGATGATTTTATATTGTGTATTGAACCTTTATTTAACTAGGCAAGTTAAGAACAAATTCTTATTTACAATGAAGGCCTACCAGGGAACAGGGGCAGAACGACAGATTTTTACCTTGTCAGCTAGGGGATTTGAACCAGCAACCTTTCGGTTATTGGCTCTAACGCTCTAACCACTAGGCTACCTGCCGCCCCTATACCTTTCAAACCCCAGGTGTGTTTTTCAATTAGTGGCAAGGCGGGAGGAGCCAGCGCAACATGAGCTTTGATTAGTGTTCATATCCCAGTATTGATCAGAGACCGTTTGTGGTCTTATTGCTTTTTGTATTTTTTATAGATTCCCATAAGAATCTATTAGCCAATTAACCAATATGAGAAAACATTGGTAGATATAAAGATATTACATCCCTGTTAAAGCTCCTGTTCTTATTCCGGTGCCGATGATTCAAGACCGTTTTCACTTGTCAGACAAAGATTTTTACACATTCGGACTGGTTGCAAAGCATTGCTGCTAATACAATACTTAAGGCTTCTAGCATTCACCCCCAACCCTCTCATGTCCTCACACACAAATAGCAGGGCATGACAATCTAAATGCCAAGAATTATACTTTTTTACTACAGAAAATATATACAAATATTTTCTCCTAATACAAAACACAAATACAGCACTACTGTAAACATTATTATTATTATTTTTTTAAATAACACTTTATAAAAAAAATTATATTATCTACGTTTCGGAATTGTGGCTAGCATAGCACTACTTAATGGAAAATAATATATAGAACAATGGCTAAGTTAAATACTGAAATATAGGCCAAGATCATAGTCAGAACAGAGCAAACATCATTATAACTGTACAACAGTCTTCAAAAAAAGAAAGAAATTCAAGTAAACCTTGAACAGTAGTCTGGAGAAGAAGGCCTTCCGTTGGACAGAGGTTGTACGGGTGATTCGATTGGCTGTGTTGATTGTACTAGCAACAGCAGAGGGAGGAAGAAAAAAAGCGGGAGGGTGAGGGGACTAAGGTTGGACTGTTCCATCTGTTTCAGCATAGAGTGTTCTTGTGCAAGGCTGTGCATACAGTGAAACCATCAATCTCAGCCTCGTGGCTCAAGACAGCCAGCACAGGCAACACTGAGCCAGCACAGGCTGACAAACTGCACAGTGTAACACACTCAGAACAAAAGGATGGAAACAAAATGATTTTCCCCCTTTGGGATTTACCCCAGGGTAGCCATCTTAAAAGTGATTAAAACAAAAGCAAAATATACTTTTTTTTGTAACTTTGGCAGAAGCATGCAGCACAGAGACTGCTTTTTGCCCGCAAAAAAAACAGGCTAGCAGCGCAGTCAGTACAGAGTGCACAGCCTGACACACTTAGTACCACCCCTCCCCCACACTAGCAGTCTGTAGCTGCATGGAAAATTACAGCCTAGCTAGGACTAAACCATTCTGACGGGGGGAGAAGATTTTTCTCCAACTAGAGAGGGTGCTAGAGAGAACCGTTGAATTAACCACCAGAAATCTAGATTACTTCCGTCCTAAAATAAGAACGCAAGTGAAAATAAGGACCTTTTGCCGTAATGTTCAAAACAAGCCTGAGAGAGTACACCATAGACACCATAGTCAAATATATCAATGTTTACAAGTTGTAACATTTGACATATATCAATCAATCAGGGATCAATCATGTTCCTTGTACCTGAACATATCACTAGCCACTTTAAACAATGCTACTTAATATAATGTTTACATACCCTACATTACTCATCTCATTACTCATCTCATATGTACAGTGGGGCAGAAAAGTATTTAGTCAGCCACCAATTGTGCAAGTTCTCCCACTTAAAAAGATGAGGCCTGTAACATTCATCATAGGTACACTTCAACTATGACAGACAAAATTACAAAACAAAAACCAGAAAATCACATTGTAGGACTTTTAATGAATTTATTTGCAAATGATGGTGGAAAATAAGTATTTGGTCACCTACAAACAAGCCAGATTTCTTTCTCTCACAGACCTGTAACTTCTTCTTTAAGAGGCTCCTGTCCTCCACTCGTTACCTGTATTAATGGCACCTGTTTGAACTTGTTATCAGACACCTGTCCACAACCTCAAACAGTCACACTCCAAACTCCACTATGGCCAAGACCAAAGAGCTGTCAAAAGACACCAGAAACAAAATTGTAAACCTGCACCAGGCTGGGAAGACTGAATCTGCAATAGGTAAGCAGCTTGGTTTGAAGAAATCAACTGTGGGAGCAATTATTAGGAAATGGAAGACATACAAGACCACTGACAATCTCCCTCGATCTGGGGCTCCACGCAAGATCTCACCCCGTGGGGTCAAAATGATCACAAGAACGGTGAGTAAAAATCCCAGAACCACACGGGGGGACCTAGTGAATGACCTGCAGAGAGCTGGGACCAAAGTAACAAAGCCTACCATCAGTACCACACTACGCCGCCGGGGACTCAAATCCTGCAGTGCCAGACGTGTCCCCCTGCTTAAGCCAGTACATGTCCAGGCCCGTCTGAAGTTTGCTAGAGAGCATTTGGATGATCCAGAAGAGGATTGGGAGAATGTCATATGGTCAGATGAAACCAAAATATAACTTTTTGGTAAAAACTCAACTCGTCGTGTTTGGAGGACAAAGAATGCTGAGTTGCATCCAAAGAACACCATACCTACTGTGAAGCATGGGGGTGGAAACATCATGCTTTGGGGCTGTTTTTCTGCAAAGGGACCAGGACGACTGATCCGTGTAAAGGAAAGAATGAATGGGGCCATGTATCGTGAGATTTTGAGTGAAAACCTCCTTCCATCAGCAAGGGCATTGAATATGAAACGTGGCTGGGTCTTTCAGCATGACAATGATCCCAAACACACCGCCCGGGCAACGAAGGAGTGGCTTCGTAAGAAGTATTTCAAGGTCCTGGAGTGGCCTAGCCAGTCTCCAGATCTCAACCCCATAGAAAATCTTTGGAGGGAGTTGAAAGTCTGTTGCCCAGCAACAGCCCCAAAACATCACTGCTCTAGAGGAGATCTGCATGGAGGAATGGGCTAAAATACCAGCAACAGTGTGTGAAAACCTTGTGAAGACTTACAGAAAACGTTTGACCTCTGTCAATGCCAACAAAGGATATATAACAAAGTATTGAGTTAAACTTTTGTTATTGACCAAATACTTATTTTCCACCATAATTTGCAAATAAATACATTTAAAATCCTACAATGTGATTTTCTGGATTTCTTTTCTCCTTTTGTCTGTCATAGTTGAAGTGTACCTATGATGAAAATTACAGGCCTCTCATCTTTTTAAGTGGGAGAACTTGCACAATTGGTGGCTAACTAAATACTTTTTTGCCCCACTGTGTATGTATATACTGTACTCTATCATCTACTGCATCGTTATGTAATACATGTATCACTAGCCACTTTAAACTATGCCACTTTGTTTACATACCCCACATTACTCATCTCATATGTATATACTGTACTCGATACCATCTACTGCATCTTGCCTATGCCGTTCTGTACTATCACTCATTCATATATCTTTATGTACATATTCTTTATCCCTTTACACGTGTGTGTGTATAAGGTAGTCGTTTTGGAATTGTTAGGTTAGATTACTCGTTGGTTATTACTGCATTGTCGGAACTAGAAGCACAAGCATTTCGCTACACTCGCATTAACATCTGCTAACCATGTGTATGTGACAAATAACATTTGATTTGAACACCAGTATGGAATATTAATGGCAGCTGAGCACACTATAGATAGAAAAGATACACAAGAAACACAGGTGAAAGTATAAAAATATAGAAATAACTTCATAAATTAAAAAGGCCTATAACTAATGTCAATAGCAATACAATGATAAAGCGAACATGCATAAAAACAATTATGGTAGTAGATAAATTACTCCTTTTTGAGTCAGGACTATGTTTTGTTTCTTGCATATTTCTTGGATTACAAGATGAAACCTAAGATCATTTAAAAATTCTGCTGATATTACAGTTATTCAGTACAACTAACACTAGCCAGCTAATAGCTCACTGCGTAGTATGCCCACCCCCCACTCCCTTCCTCTTTCATAGACTGCCTGAGGACTGCCAGCAGAAACTCAAAATGTCCGCCAGTGCTGCTGCTATGTGCAGCCAGGCTTAGCACTTGGCAGCTGTTGGCTGAAACATTCACTTGTGCAGGAGGACTAGAGAGATTAAACTCCTCCCACTTTAAGGTATCATTTTATTCTTACCATAATTATACAATGGGGATTGTACCGAAAGACCGCACTTCATAACCTATCGCTAACAATGACACCGAAAGATCGCTGACTCTGATTGAGATACTGATTTGAACAGAGATGTTCCATGCTTTTTCAGCTCTCATGCAGTTTACAGACCTCCTCCAGTATCTTACTCACTGAGCTTTGTGTCCTCTTTTTCACTATCGGGGTTCTCCTTAGAACTTGACCACTGACCTCAGAGTGCCTCTAGAATTAAGTCAAGCTTGGAATTGTTACTCTATATTCTAGTAGTTAAAGAAGGGCTAAATGAATGACAGCTGTATGACTTGTTCACACAATAACGATTGCTCACAAATTCTGGGTTTGTAGGAAAGCCCAAGTCTTTGGCATCCATCCCACTTCCAATTGTTACCCTGTCGGTCCAATGTTCCCTCTGATTAGGTGCTTTGTGACAAAGACAATACTCAATGCTGTGCTTCATCTTGGCCAGGTCGCAGTTGTTAAAGGTGAACTACAATTTTTAAGAATTAAATAAAAAATGCAATTGCTGTCCAAAAGGCTGGGTGACCTTAAGTAAATGTTCAACCAGGTGGGAGTTGTATTTGTTTCATTTTTTTTTAACCTTTAACTAGGCAAGTCAGTTAAGAACAAATTCTTATTTTCAATGACGGCCTTGGAACAGTGGCTTAACTGCCTTGTTCAGGGTCAGAAAGGTGGGGCGGCAGGTAGCCTAGTGGTTAGAGCGTTGGACTAGTAACCAAAAGGTTGCAAGATCGAATCCCATCGGCATGACACACCATGTGCAGATCTGTTCACCGTTTTTTTTTTACATAAATTTTACATACATAACAGGCCTACTGCGTAGTATGTCTGAACCAATACAAACAAAAAAAATTAAAAAATGCATTGGGCTTGATTTATTTCAGTCTCCCTCTTGTCTCTTGTCTATCATGGATTAAAAAAACAATGAAAGTTTCTCAAGTATTTTCAAGGCAAATAATATTGATGTGTAATCTTGTCGCAAATAAGATTTTGTGATGTGTAATTTAGATTTATAACCCTGCCAAACCCCCAAAATCCCTGGTATCTTTAACCACAAGGTTGTTCTATTCCACAGGACAAGAAACCCAGTGACCACCCAGTACCAAGGTGAACTACCCAATCTGTCTAAAATCAATTGTACGTTGAAAGTCCAAATATTGCTAACAATTTGAGAAATTCCTTGCTAACCAGCTACTACAAAAAAATATAAGTCGAAGTAACCTACCGACATATTTTATAAGGCCCTATGTTTTATTTTTTTGCCCGATTCGTTTAGTTTTTTCCCAAATTCCGTTCCCCCCCTAGGGGGAATAACCAGGTTTTCACTCTCAAAAATCACACATTTATTTATAGAAAAAAAAGAATTTGTCCACAACAATGCTTAAACCTCATCAGGATACTACTCGAGGTCTGAGAAAAATAGAAGACATTTTGATTTTGGGGTGTAGTTACCCTTTAATGCACCAGCAAGATACCTTTGTTTGGTTAGCAACATTTCTCTAGCACTTGTTTTGCAGTGTGTGCAAAACAAATGGCCACTGGATTGATGCAAATAATCGTAATATCATTTTGCCATTACTTTGTAGTTAACATTAAATTTCGTTTTTTTTTTTTTAGGAAAGCCTTTCCATCCCTATCAGAAGGTTATCATTAGCACCATTGCTAATTGCTACACAAAGTGTAGACATATGCACGCTCCACACACACACACACACAGAGGGACATTCCTGTGTCTTTTCAGAAAGTGCAGGAAAATACAAATCACTGATGGATTTTGAACATGTTTTATGATTAATTTGGGCAATTTAATGGATTTTCTAATAAGTTCAATACATTTAGTTGATTTCCTACTAAGTTCAATATATTTTTGAATATTGATCAATTCTGTTTTAATATCTGGATTCAGTAATTCTGTACCTCGTTCTCCTCAATGCAGATTTTATAGGGCCCTATACTAGTAACTGATAGTGGTGCAATCATTAGACCCGAGCAACACAGTACATATACCACTACATTACACCCTGGGGGTTCTGTGAACACTTTTATTATAGATCTGCAAGACTGTACATAATATTCTTTACTGGTCTAATGAGTGCCATGAAGTATTTTATTCAATAGCAGTTCATGGCTTTATGTGAATGACTCCTGTGAGAAGCAGAATAATAATTGTTATAAATTATAATTAGGCCTGATTCTCATCCATAATGCAGGTTGGTTCATGCATTCCTCGCTGAAAATGAACACATAATTTCTCTCAAGTTTGTACATCAGACATTTTGACACACATACACAAAAATGTTTTAAGTATTTAAATAACCACCTGTTTAAATGACCTTGGGATATAAAACAATCAATGATTCATGAAATGTCCAAAGCACCAAAGACGAACATAAATATTGACTCAAGATCACATTGGGAACACGTTCCTCCCCCTGCTCTCTCAATCAGGTTGTTAGCCAATCCAGAGGCAGTGTAAAAGGAACCAGCTAGAACCTGCTGAAACCAGTTTAAGCAATGTTATTTAGACAAGGGAAGAATCATTCAATATACTCTACTTCCTACTTTACAGTGTTAACTCCGACCTTCAGTTTTTAAGAATTCTGGCATGAATAGCCCTGGGGATCCAGAACAAGGAGTGATATATGGAATACGTTTCCTACATTAGCCTACAGGCATATTAGATAAATATATGTAAGTGACTAACCTACATTGCTAACTGACCACAAATGGGATTAGGCTAGTACAAGACGTTATGCTGGTGTTAGGCCTATATTTCTGTTATGTAAAGTACCATTAAAGATGTCTATCACATGAACGGGTAAAACGTTCAGGGGTGGGGTGGCTGCACCTTATAGTTCTGTTATAGACTTGACCTGTAGGCCTTCACACAAATGTTACTCCACAAATCCTGTTAAGTGTAGGCTATCTTGAGTGAAATGTTGCTCTCGTTTTTTATGCTGCCCATCCCCCACACGACTGTTCTGTAGCGACTCACAGCAGCAGTCACAACGTGGAAGTAGTCTTCAAGTGGTCCAACCTCACTAGCCTAAATATTTCCGGATTGAGATGAAGTACATAACACATATTTTCAAATACTACGCACACAACTGGTATTCGGAGCTTTCATACTTCTGAACTAAATACCTTCCACGATGCAAAAAAACTAATGGAATCACAGAATACAGGCATCTGAATGGTATTCCGATTATTGTAATGTCTGTAAAATTTGAAGGCCTAAACTGTACAACAAAGCACTGATTAAGTGAGCATCTGGAGACTGTTTTCCTCCCAGGCCAGACAGGGGTTCCTTGCTTTGCTACTGATTGCCCACACAGAACTGATTGCACATTTCTCATATTTGTGCTGCATTGGTGTCAGTCCCTCCCTTGGGTTATGTTCATCCATAGACTGGCTGTTCGATTCACTGAAACTGGTTGATCAAGGAGTGTCCTGTGTGGCTCGGTTGGTGGAGCACTGCGCTTGTGTCGCAGGGTCGTGGGTTTGATTCCCTCTAGGGCCATTCACATTAAAATGTATGCACACACTGATGTAAATCACTTTGGATAAAAGTCTGCTAAATGGTATATATTATTATAAGGCTATATCATACTCTGGGTCCCGAGACAGGTTGGGTATGACTGATCAGGGTTGGTGAGGTCGCTTGAGGCAGACATCTTGGTTTGACAGAAGGTGAAAGAGGGATTGTTTCGAACCAGTTACAGTCCAATACTACCACAAACAGTTAACTGTCTTGTTGAACCAGATTGAAAAATTAACCAAAATAAACTCAACATCTTCGTTAACCAAATTCAAAAGTGTCTATGTGGAGAAACTCGCCATGCTATCGTTTTTCTATGAAAAACTTACAACAGTCATTTCTACAAAGTTATTTATCTGAAACTAGGATGACACGACAATGTCTCTTCTTGACACAAGAACGCGTACCTATTTTTTCTTACAGAAATGTGCATATGGTTTATTAACATTAGGTAATTATTCAACAATGATGTATTATTTCAAAGGGTATATCAGATTTTTCTGGTAATTCTCACATAGAACTTCATTGGGATTAAAGACGTTTGAAAATACTTTTAACATTTGTATCACTAACCATTTTTGAGAAAAATAATGATTAAAGTGGCCATTTTAGACACTTTTTAGACCAATACACGCCTCCTGTAAAGACACGATGATTTGTGAACCGTACATGATCCAGACAACATCTTCCTCCTTATATTGTTCTCTCAAATATGGAGTATGTGTACATTCCGAAGTATCATGTATGGTTCATAGATCATAGTCTTACAGGAAACATGTATAGGTAAAAAAAAAAGGCCTTAAATGTACACTTTCACCATATGATTTGTGATACAAATGTAAAAAAACATGTCAAACATCCTTCCTCCCAATGAAGTTTCTATGTGAGAATTGCCAAAACAATCGGAGATTACAAAAATATTTTTCTCTCCCGCTGGCATGGAATCGCCCAATAGCTATTAACTAGCCAATATAAAATATTAATATAGTCTATGACAACTGCAAAAGCCTAGCTTTTGTCCTGAATTCTGCCTCCTTTTCAGTTAGCCCCGAAAACGCAGGCATATGGATGCCTGGAAAAGCAGTGGGGGAGGGATAACTGTCAGCAGGACTGTACCATCTTCCTCAGAGGGGAGACTAAAGTGGATGAGGGGGCATACACACTTGGTGTGAACGAACTGGAACTACTGGTACTCATATTTACAATGAAACGTTAAAGGTAATAAACTACTTTACACGAGGGAACTGAAAACCCCCCAGAACAAATGCAATCTCAAGTCTCTACACAAATGAACATGAACTAACTCACCAATGTGCCTGAAATAACTTATTTTTAAAGCCCAAATTTGCCTAAAACACACACAGAAAGTTGCACCAATAGAACAAATATACAAAACAAAAACGCACAACTATCCAGTAAACAATTGGTCTACACAGGAGACGTTGGAACACCCCTCCCCCTCACTAACACAGTCACTCACAGACAGACTGTGTACTGAGTGGAAAAGTACAGCAAACCAGGGCCGTACCACTTTAAGAAGCCAGGGGGGGTTGAGATCAAATAACAAGACAAGAGGGGAGAGTAATGCTTGAACATTAAAAACACATTTTTTTACATTCAAAAATATTATTTTTTATAAGAAACTATACCAATAATAGGTGTTTCAATATTTATCAAAAACAACTTGAAATAGTTCACGTTAAAGGAGATTGCGTATTAATTCTGTAATTCTACGTACACCTTACGTTACACTAATAGACTACAATGTGGTTCCAAACTGATTACAATATGTGTAAAAAACATCTAGGCATACCTGAAACGATGCTTCCAGGGGTGCACTAGGTTTCTTCAAGCATGAACAGCCTTTCACGTATGCTAGTACATACAGTGAGACGAGCATTCCAATTCCAGCACAAAATATGTCTCCAAGAGAGATGTCTGCCCTCGATGTAAGTCACATAGTTTACAATACTGTTCATTTTAGGACTGTGTGGAAACAGAAGGAGAAAAGCTAATTCTAGGCCTATGCCCACATGTAATCTGATAATAATCTTTCCAATGTAATGAAAACGTGTTCGGGAAAGTAATTGTGTCTGTTCACCATCATTTCTATTTTCGTAGACCAAAGAAAGTTCCAATTGCTATAGAGAGCACATTGGGAGCAGATATTCAAAATGCCTTCTACACAGCCAACAAGAACAAAAATGGCAGTACTCTTCAAAGACCCAAGACTTTGAAAGTGATAGATTGTCTAAAATGTTATCATATAGTTGTTATCATATATAATTATTATGCATTTCCTGGGAGGCTAATGCAGCTAGCTGAGTGCTAACTATTCACTATCCCATCCCCTCCCCCACACACAAACACTGCGCTGCCACATTTTCTGACGGTGCCACTTATTATTGCAGCAACTCAAAATGGCCACCATAGTTGCTGTTAGCTAGGTTTTTTCCATGTGCTTGATCCCCAATGTGTAACAATGTCAGGGAATACTTTGCAGTCACATTAAGGTTGTTTCCTAAAGTTCCTACTGGTGCTGAATTAAGACATATGCTAAATGTATTTATGTGCTACTCATACATTTTACATGTTATTGCTGATGTTAGAGCGAGACTCCTCATACAGTGGCTCTAAAGAAAAGAAAAGATTTTGTCATTCAATGTTGTGTCTGTGTTTCCATAGTGTCTGTACCAATACTTTGTCTCAATATCTCATGGTAGTTTGACATTACTTGCTCTTTGTTTGGTTGCTAGTTTTGAAACTGAAATGGTTGATGGCTATTTACAAACTTGACAATATTTGCAAATATTCTGATCTTGAAAAGAGGCTATCAGTCTGATTACTAAAATGATTTAAGCCAGATAACCCCTTTCATTGTAATACTGCAACATCTCAACTGACACCCTCCAGCATCACCCGATCCTACATAGGCTTCTTCCATGCTTCCCTGCAAACATTTTATACATCTTTTAATTTACTATCATTGATAATTCCTTTTGAAACAAATTCCTTGCTTCATTTATAGAGCAAGAAGCAACATTTATTGTTATAGCCCCAGTGACTTGCACTCACAACTTTGTCAATGTTTGGTGGCCGTCATGGTTATAAAGAAGTTGTCAAGGTTGAAGGGGATCACATCATCTCAACCAATGGGGTTGTCTAGATTCTGAGTGCATCGACATAGGCTTGATCAGTGGTTCTCAACTGGTTTTTCCCCGGGACCCATATTGAACCAGGTTGTCTCAGTTGCGACCCAATATTCGCATTGCCAAAACACAATCTGAAAATTTTTTTTATGCTATATTGATAGTAAATGCAGCAATTATATGACAAGGAAACAACATTCCCACTGCTTTCATTTTCAAAAATACAACTTTGCCCATGTCCTTGATTAAGAATGTTAATAAACTCACTGGCTTTAGACCACAAAATCAACCAAAATAGTGTTGCTATACTACACATGTTCTACCTGGTTTAAGTCAAGATTTTATTTTATTCCAGACACCCGCGACCCACAAAACCTCCTTGGGTCACAACCCATCAATTGAGAATCACTGGGCTAGGTTATGATGGACTATAACCTGTAGATGGCGTGTGCATTTCCAAATTATGACACCAAATAATATAAAGTATGGTAGTTAGCGTGCCAACAAGCTATGCTGTGAAACAAACCGCTTTAGCTGCCTAGGCTTGCAACATTCACTTGTACTTGATACATGTTTTTCGATGAAAGCACATTTTTGTCTTCAAAGAAACATAACATTTTGGGCAGCAACAAAAAATGTACAGCCAGATACAAAGCAAACATAAGAAATACTAAATATAATTACATTTGCAGCTATCTTTTGGTAGATATATACACACACACACACATTATAATATATATATATATATATATTGTGTATAGACAGACTTAAAAAAAAATATATAAAATATATATATATTTAAAATCACACAATCTTAAAAATTATAATAATAATAATAATAATAAAATAAAATATATATACACATTTTAAATGTGTGCTTGTGTGTATATAAACACACACATTTTTTAAATATATATATTTTGGTAGATATATAAACACACATATATCTTTAAATATATACCAACAAACAATTGTATTTCTCTACTCAATAGCCAAAAATCTAAAATGATTTTGCTAACAGTTAACGTTAGCTAGCTAGCGCCCCCCTTCACCCCACCTCACTTTTTTTCACGTCCATGTCCCTGCCAAGACCAGTCTACATCGTAAGCTAATGTTTTACACTTACTCGTTCAAGAACATGACAGAAAAAAAAAGAAACGTCTATTTTATAGAGAAAGTGACACATTTTAAATAGACAAAAATAAAACTGTTGGAATGATCTGTAAAAACAGTTAAGACAGCTAGCATGCTAGCTAACTCACCGATGCTTCTGAATTCTGCCTGTTTCCCGCGAAATAGCCGGTATCCGCACGAGCTGAATGTGCTCCTCGCTCACAACATCGATCGATGTATAATGTGCAGAGGATCGCAAACTGAACCAAGGGAAAAAACGTAAATATGAGCGTGATAGTGACGCGGACACACCGGCTTGAAAGAACACCAAAACAAAACCTGTGCATGCAGACTGTTCTCAGCGACTACAGTCAGTCATCCACCACTGTGTTGCCAGCTCCTCCTCCTTCGTAGTCAAGGGGAGGGGGTTGAGTGCGTGAGAGCAGTCTAGGCACCTCCTACTAGATGTCGTCCATGACAGAAAACAACGTGAAAGCTGGTAGGAGTAGCTTTAAAAAAAAATCAAGTACAGTATGAATACTGTCGTCTATGAAGTTTTTTTTTAATTCAACAAGGTAAGTAGAAGTTGAAGGAAATTATATGTGTTGAAGAGAGAACAGAACCATTTCTAACTTGATTTTCTTAGATCTGTGAGGGTATGAAAGACTTGTGTAACTTTCACAGACTACCTGATCGCCTGAGGGTATGCAAGACTTGTGTAGACTTTCACAGACTACCTGATCACCTGCTCTACTAGGAGAATAGACAGTATTAGTCACAAGACCGCCATAGTGGAAGACATGGCAAGAAGAGGGGGATGGGGTGTGGTCTTGTCTGATGGGGGAAGGGTGAGGGAAGTATGAAGGGAGCAGGGGTGGAATTCATAAGTGGGAGGGGTCTGTTTAAGAACAGTGGCAACACAAGTATACTAAAAACAGTTTATAATTATAGTAAAGTATAACATCTTTGGTGGAAATTATGTATTGTACTTTTATTTTTTTTATTCATGCCACATCCTAGAAAAGTTTCATCTGAAACTCCAGTGCTTGTGATCTGTGGGCTCTCTTTGTAGCTGTTAAGCATTTAAACTGTTCAAAAGCTATAGTTGTTCATAGCAGCAGAGCAACATAAGTGTCTAAAAACCAAATTGTCTATAGATAGTGGTGATTTGTTCGTTTTGTGGCTTCAAATTTAGGATCTAAATCGTAAAGGAAAAAGGAAGAAACAAAAAAAACAGAAAGGTAAGACTCGTTTTAGGCCAGACTGAACAAAAAAGATGCTCAACTGCTTCAAGTGCTAAATTGTTCTGATCATAGGTTAAAGTGATTTAGTAGACCTATATGTACAACATATGCATCCAGAGCCAAAATAACATATGCAAATTTATTCATCATTGGGAAAAATTACATTTACTGACATTTACTCATTTTCGCACATCCCATGAGCTAATTTCAGGTCGGACATTTTGTCTCGCTGGCACGTCTGCAGGCGAACTCTTTTTCAATTAAAATGTCTGCTTGTGCCACTGTAGTTCCACCAATGACCAATAGAGGTCTTTAAAAATATATATGTGATTAAAATGTTTATGCCTGAAATGTCTGGAATTTGATTTAACACGTTTTCTTGTTTAGCTACTGTATTTAATTTCTTTGGTTAATCTCCTGGTTTGTGCGTTTTTCTGGAATTGATTATATCCACTTTCCCTAGCGAACCACTTTATTTTGGGGGGGGGTTGATTTATTTGATTGAATCACCATGTTAAAAATCTGTCTTGCACATACCCAATCAGAACTAAACTGCCTATTCTTTATAATTGTTTCCCCCCTCACTGCTAAAACTTACTGCATCACAATTAACTTGGAGAAAAGGGTACACGCATACACACAGTCAAACATACACACAGTCAAAACACCTTGCTACATACAGTTCATCAGTGAGAGAGTGACTGTAATATGCTCCTCCCCTTTCTCCACAAAGGGAGGGGGTGCTTCCAGCCCTAGCCAGCTGTGTGACAAACTTAAGCAGAACTGGCATTGAAAAACACAGACAATGGGCACCTTCAAGCCATAGAGATAGATAGAGGACTCATCTTTATCATTTCCATCATAGCGTCTGTGACTGCATTGGGAGCGCCATTGAGGCAATCTCCATTTTGAAGTAGTACATTTTCTTCTTCTTCAGGAGGGATCAGCCAATAAAGTTGGAAGTCCCACCCAGTTGACTACATTAAGATGGTGGAAGCTCTCAATGGTGCTTCCCATGCTAACGCAGACTTTTGGCCACTAGAGGCCTCTATCATTCTCTATGGTTCGAGCAGCTCAAGTGTGTTGCATTATGGAGACAAAGATTGTCAGACTTGCGCCTACATGTGGACTGCATGAACTTTACAAAAACCATGTGATCAAAGGGCATGCCGTTAATGGGCTTGTCAATGACAGTGCAGGCGAATGCCGACTGACTGATCTACAAAGAACCTTGTTTAATAAATAACTACTCATGATACATTACAGTTTTGATCCTCTCTAACAGTCTTTGATGAAGTTGTCTTCAAGTCGCTGCAGTTGCGTCATACCAACTGCACCATGCAGCCATCACCTGCATTGAGGCACTATTTGTCAGCCAATCATTCGGGTGTTTTTGGTTGACTCACGACGTTACTGAAACAGGGACTAACTTTGACACAATTCTAAAGCTACAGGAGATACAAATTAAAGTGATATTTAAGATCTCTAACCAATTATTTGCAAACAAGTTCAATCAAATACATTTTTATTCCTCACATGCTTTGTAAACGGCAGGTAGCCTAGTGGTTATAGCGTTGGGCCAATAACCGAAAGGTTGCTAGATCAATCCCCAAGCTGTCAAGGTAAAAATCTGTCTTTCTGCCCCTGAAAAAGGCAGTTAACTCACTGTTCCTAGGCCATCCTTGTAAATAAGAATTTACTTGCCTAGTTAAATAAACAACAGGTGTAGACTAAAACTGAAACGCTTACTTACGGGCCATTCCCAACAATGTAGAAAGAAAATTGATAAATAATAGAAATGTAATAGTAAATACACAATGAGTAACAATAACTTGACTATATACATGAGGTATCAAGTCGATGTGAAGGGAACGAGGTAATTGAGGTAGATATGTACATATAACTAGGAATGAAGTGACTAGTCAACAGGACAGATAAACAGTAGCAGCAGTGTGTTATGTGGGCTTGTAAAATTTTCATTTAAACATTTAGAAAGATATACAAATGTTTATTGAAAACAAATACATTTTCACAAATACATCGTTACAGTTAGTTAGCTAGCACATTTTTGCCATATTAGCATTGACATGAAACCAGTCAAAACACCTCAAAACAAGACATGGTATCAAGAACAAGATAAAACTAGCTGAAATGAGCCAACTGCGATTCCCTGCATGTCATTGTTGCTAGCTACAGCATCTGACTATTCAGAATTATAACTAAGCATGGCTTCCGGCAACAATGCACCCGTATAATTTGTGACGTTGTCAGCCAACCCGTCTATCTGATATGAAAGTCCCGCCTACTTCCTGCTGTACTGTTTTCTAATATATGTTTTTAATTATATCAACAAATTCATTAAAACGTGGTCATTTAAAATATATATACAATTTGTGGATTCATTTACTTTTTCCCAGTAGTGAAAGTAAGGAGGTCCGGTACGGTGTCAAAATAAATAGTGGGGGTACGCCATATCGGTAAAACATGAGCCTATTACAATAATTAAAACAACATTTCAAGAAAACGGTAGGCTATTACACCATTATTAATCACTACCGCATGTCAGAGGCATGAAACATTTGCGAATGGACTTAAACAGGTGGTATAGCCTAGGCTCCAAAATGTGATGTGGTTCGACCAGAACATTGACATTTTGCCAAGGCAGAGATGAGTGGCCGACACAGATGCAGACAGCAAATGACGCATCAATTCTGGCCAATTGACAATCGCCAAATGTCATTACACTTTTTGGTGATTTGTTGAAAATATGTCTCTTTTCATTCACCACTGTTTGGAGGCTTGAAGAACATGTGCGGCGGGTAGTATAGTAAAGGAGCCCTTTGAAGTGAGATGAAGCAGATGCTAAGCTACGGGACTGTTTTACTAGCACAGACTGGAATATGTTCCGGGATTCTTTCGATGGCATTGACGAGTACACCACATCAGTCACTGGCTTCATCAATAAGTGCATCGATTACGTCGTCCCCACAGTGACTGTACGTACATACCCCAACCAGAAGCCATGGATTACAGGCAACATCCACACTGAGCTAATGGGTAGAGCTGTCGCTTTCAAGGAGCGGGACTCAAACCCGGAAGCGTATAAGAAATCCTACTATGTCCTATGACGAACCATCAAACAGGCAAAGCGTCAATACAGGACTAAGATAGAATCGTACTACACTGGCTCTGACGCTCGTCAGATGTGGTAGGGCTTGCAAACTATTACAGACTACAAAGGGATGCACAGCCGAGAGCTGCCCAGTGACATGAGCCTACCAGACGAGCTAAATTGCTTCGAGGCAAGTAACACTGAAACATGCACGAGAGCATCAGCTGTTCCGGACAACTGTGTGATCACGCTCTCCGGATCCGATGTGAGTAAGACCTTTTAACAGGTCAACATTCATAAGGTCGCAGGGCCAGACAGATTACCAGGACGTGTACTCCGAGCATGCGCTGACCAACTGGCAAGTGTCTTTACTGCCATTTTCAACCTCTCCCTGTCTGAGTCTGTAATACGTCTCTCTTTTATTTTCAAGTTTTCTACTCCGCTAGCCAGCACCTCGTCTTAATAGGTGTGCATTTCGTTTTCTTCTAGATGTGTCTGTAATACCAACATCTTTCAAGCAGATCACCATAGTCCCTGTGCCTAAGAACACTAAGGTAACCTGCATAAATGATTACAGACCCATAATACTCACATCTGTAGCCATGAAAAGCTGGTCATGGCTCACATCAACATCATTATCCGAGAAACCCTAGACCCACTCCAATTTGCATGCCGCCCCAACACCCACTCCAATTTGCATGCCGCCCCAACAGATCCAGGGCTCCCGAGTGGCGCAGCGATCTAAGGCACTGCATCTGCAAGAGGTCGTCACTACAGTCCCTAGGTAGAATCCAGGCTGAATCAAATCCAAATTTGGGGGTCTCATAGGACGGCGCACAATTGGCCCAGCGTCATCCAGGTTTGGCCAGGGTAGGCCGTCAATATAAATAAGAATTTGTTCTTAACTGCCTTGCCTGGTTAAATAAAAATCCACAGATGATGCAATGTCTATTGCACTCCACACTGCCTTTTCATACCTGGACAAAAGGAACACCTATGTGAGAATGCTATTCATTGACTACAGCTCAGCGTTCAACACCATAGTGCCCTCAAAGCTCATCACTAAGCTAGGGACCCTGGGACTAAACACCTCCCTCTGCAACTGGATCCTGGACTTCCTGACAGGTCGCCCCCAGTTGTTAAGGGTAGGTAACAACACATCTGCCACGCTGATCCTCAACACAGGTGCCCCTCGGGTGTGAGCTCAGTCCCCTCCTGTAATCCCTATTCACTCATGACTGCACGGCCAGGCACGACTCCAACACCATCATTCATTTTGCCAATGACACAAAAGTGGTAGGTCTGATCACCGACAACGACGAGACAGCCTATAGGGAGGAGGTCAGAGACCTGACACTATAGTGCAAGGTCAACAATCTCTCCCTCAAAGTGATCAAGACAAAGGAGATGATTGTGGTCTACAGGAAAAGGAGGGCCGAGCACGCCCCCATTCTCATCGACGGGGCTGTAGTGGTGCAGGCTGAGAGCTTCAAGTTTCTTGGCGTCCACATCACCAACAAACTAACATGGTCCAAGCACACCAAGACAGTTGTGAAGAGGGCATGACAAAGCCTATTCCCCCTCATGAGACTGAAAAGATTTGGCATGGGTCCTCAGATCCTCAAAAGGTTCTACAGCATCCTGACGGGTTGCATCACTGCCTGGTATAGCAACTGCTCAGCCTCCGACCGCTAGGCACTACAGAGGGTAGTGTGTACGGCCCAGTACATCACCGGGGCCAAGCTTCCTGCCATCCAGGACCTCTATACCAGGCGGTGTCAGAGGAAGGTCCTAAAAATTGTCAAAGACTCTAGCCACCCTAGTCATAAACGGTTCTCCCTGCTTCCGAGCGGCAAGCGGTACCGGAGCGACCAAGTCTAGGTCCAAGAGGCTTCTAAACAGCTTCTACCTTCGAGCCATAAGACTCCTGAACATTTAATCAAATGGCTAACCAAACTATTTGCATTGCCCCCTCGCCCATTTACGCTGCTCCTACTCTCTGTTATTATCTATGTATAGTCACTTTATACACTTTACATGTACATATTACCTCATTTACCTCGACTAACTGGTGCCCCCGCACATTGACTCTGTACCAGTACCCCCTGTATATAGCCTCACTATTGTTATTTTACTGCTGCTCTTTAATTATTTGTTACTTTAATTTCTTTCTTTTTTTGGTATTTTTCTTAACTGCATTGTTGGTTAACACCTCTCTAGGATTGTCGGGACGGTAGCGTCCCACCTCGCCGACAGGCAGTGAAATTGCAGGGCGCCAAATTCAAAACAACAGAACATACAAGTATTTTACACCATTTTAAAGATGAACTGGTTGTAAATCCAGCCACAGTGTCCGATTTCAAAAAGGCTTTACGACGAAAGCACACCAAACGATTATGTTAGGTCAGTACCTAGTCACAGAAAAACACAGCCAAAGAGAGGAGTCACAAAAAGCAGAAATAGAGATAAAATGAATCACTAACCTTTGATGATCTTCATCAGATGACACTCATAGGACTTCATGTTACACAATACATGTATGTTTTGTTCGATAGAGTTCATATTTATATCCAAAAATCTCAGTTTACATTGGCGTGTTATGTTCAGTAGTTCCAAAACATCTGGTGATTTTGCAGAGAGCCACATCAATTTACAGAAATACTCATAATAAACATTGCTAAAAGATACAAGTGTTATGCATTCAATTTTAGATACATTTCGCAACCGCTGTGTCAAATGTTTAAAAAACTTTACAGAAAAAGCGAACCATGCAATAATCTGAGTACGCGCTCAGACACAAAAACAAGCCATGCAGATACCCGCCATGTTGTGGAGTCAACAGAAGTCAGAAATAGCATTATAAATATTCACTTACCTTTGATGACCTTCATCAGAATGCACTCCCAGGAATCCCAGTTCCACAATAAATGTTTGTTTTGTTTGATAAATACCTCCTTTTTGTTCGCGCGTTTAGTACACAATCCAAGTCCAGGTGAAAGTTCAGATGAAAGTCATATTACAGTTCTTAGAAACATGTCAAACGAAGTATAGAATCAATCTTTAGGATGTTTTTATCATAAATCTTCAATAATGTGTCAACCGGAGAATTCCTTTGACTGTAGAAATGCAATGGAACGCAGCTAACTCACGTGAGCACGCGTGATCAGCTCATGCCACTCTAGCAGACCCCTGACTCAATCAGCTCAAACAGCTCCCTCCTTCACAGTAGAAGCCTCAAACAAGGTTCTAAAGGCTGTTGACATCTAGTGGAAGCATTAGGAAGTGCAACATGACCGCATAAACACTGTATATTCAATAGGCAATGACTTGAAATACTACAAACCTCAGATTTCCCACTTCCTGGTTGGATTTTTTCTCAGGTTTGTGCCTGCCATATGAGTTCTGTTATACTCACAGACAGCATTCAAACAGTTTTAGAAACTTCAGGATGTTTTCTATCCATCCTGAATATGCATATATTAGCAACTGGGCCTGAGTAGCAGGCAGTTTACTCTGGGCACCTTATTCATCCAAGCTACTCAATACTGCCCACCAGTCCCAAAGAAGTTAAGGGTTTGTAAGTAAGTATTTCACTGTAAGGTGGAGAAAATAGTAAAATAAAGAAAAACCCTTGAATGAGTAGGTGTTCTAAAACTTTTGACCGGTAGTGTATATAGCAAAGCTAAAGGCACCCACCCACCTTTGAACATGCAGGTAAGTGTTGGAACTCATCCTCTAATAGTTTACAGTCATCGTCACATGGGTTTACAGTTAATTCAGTGACAAATCTGTGGATGGATAACAATAAGTGAAAAATTAAATAAAAAACGAAATGGAGAGAATATAGAATACAAAGATGTATCAAAATTTGATACAGAGGTTGGAACTGTTTCAAGGAACACTTTTTTGTCATGTTGCTCAGTGCTTCAAGGGAAGCCTCCATGTCCACCCCACTCTCTCTCTCGCTCTATCCCCACCTGTGATATTATAGTAGCTTCTATGGCCTGCGCTTATCTGTCCATCAAACATGTAAAAAACTAGTTTATCTGTTCCATAGCAAGCTGCTCTATCTACCCTAGTTGGTGGAGTAAATCAGGTTGCGTTTAAACGCAGCCCAATTCTGATATTTTTTCCACTAATTGGTCTTTTGACCAATCACATCAGATCCGTTCATGTCAGCTCTTTTTCAGAGTGGATCTGATTGGTCAAAAGACCAGTTAGTGGAAGAAAAAAAATCAGAGTTGGGCTGCCTGTGTGAATGCAGCCTTAATGAGCTAAATGTAAAAACTGTTGATTTCATGCAGTACAAATGAACGAAAAGGAACTATACCAAAGAGTATGGGTATACTGACAAGATACATGTCTCTGCCCTAACAATAGGAGTCATTGTCCACAAAGCGGCACGGCTGGCTGTCTAGCTTCTGCTTATCCTTTCTTTGGGTTGGTGGATACATGAACTCCTTATTATAATACTTTTTTGATTATTCGATGAGGGCTGTTGACATCAACAGTCTGTATTCAATGGAGAGAGATGCTATGCTACTAGCCTCATGCCATGAATACTGTATGTGTAGTCATCTCTAGACATCTCCGATAGGGTTTATTTTCTCAAAATTGCCAGGATGTCACGTGTACATTCATAACAAGTTAAGCATTATGAAACTTCTATTAGACCAAAAAAAACTCACGTAGCAAATTTTTGTTGACCAAATTAGACACTATTTTATTGACTTCCAACCAAAAACCTTGCTTAGTGGGCGAAAATACGGGGGGAAAACGCCACCTGCTGGAGAGAGACAGATTTTCCAGCGAGTTGGGCCTCGCTTCCTCTCTGACTATACGAACAGTTACTTTTTTGGGATTAGAACTGACTCAGAACTTTATTATCCTGGTCAAAACACGAACGGAACAAAATAAATCGGGGTTCTGATCGGAATGAAACGATTGGAAAATAATTTAGGTTCCATTCCCTGATTTGATCTTCCCTTTTGGACGTTTGTCTGCACAGAATTTCATAATTCACCATAGGGTAGAATAAGGTGCAATGGCTGGTTTTGACTAATTTAGTTTGTGAGCATAAAGTGTGACCAGAGAAGTATTCAACACTATTCATGCAGATTATAGGGTTTGAGTTTGACCTGGATAATATACATTGTGTTCCTTTGCCGCTACTTGCTATACCAGGCATTCAACAAAAACAATCTGGAGTATACCAAACAGTGGATGCTGCTGAGGGGAGAACGGTGCATAATAATGTCTGGAGCAGAGTAAATTGAATGGCATCAAACACCTGGAAACAATGTTTTGGATACCATTCCAACCATTACCACGAGCCCGTTCTCCCCAATTAAGGTGTCAACAACCTCCTGTGATACCAAACATTAGGAACACCTTCCTAATATTGAGTTGCAACCCCTTTTGCCCTCAGAACAGCCTCAAGTCGTCGGGGCATGGTCTCTACATGGTGTTGAAAGCGTTCCACAGGGATGCTGTTCCATGTTGGCGCCAATGCTTCCTACGCTTGTGTCAAGTTGGCTGAATGTCCTTTGGGTGGTGGACCATTCTTGATCAACACAGGAAACTGTTGAGCGTGAAAAACCCAGCAGCGTTGCAGTTCTTAAAAAACAAACCAATGCACCTGGCATTTACTACCGTACCCCGTTCAATGTCCAACAGTTGACAGTGCACATCAGAGCAAAAACCAGGCCATGAGGTTGAAGGAATTGTCGTAGAGATCCGAGACAGGATTGTTTCGAGGCACAAATCTGTGGAAGGGTACCAAAAATGTTCTGCAGCCTTGAAGGTCCCCAAGATCACAGTGGCCTCCATCATTCTTAAATGGAAGTTGTTTGGAAACACCAATACTCTTCTTAGAGCTGGCTGCCATGCCAAACTGAGCAATCGGGGGAGAAGGGCCTTGGTCAGGGAGGTGACCACGAAACCAATGGGGACTGACAGAGCTCCAGAGTACCTCTGTGGAGATGTGAAAACCTTCCAGAATGTCAACCCTCTCTGCAGCACTTCACCAATCAGGCCTTTATGGTAGGGTGGCCAGACTGAAGCCACACCTCAGTAAAAGGCACAAGACAGCCTGCTTGGAGTTTGCCAAAAGGCACTTAAAGGACTCTCAGACCATGGGATACAAGAGTCTCTGGTCTTATGAAACCAAGATTGAGCTCTTTGGCCTGAATGCTAAGCGTCACGTCTGGAGGACGCATCAGGCTGTGGGGATGTTTTTCAGCGGCAGGGTCTGGGAGACTAGTCAGGATTGAGAGAAAGATGAACGGAGCAAAGTACAGAGAGATCCTTGATGAAAACCTGCTCCAGAGTGCTCAGAAACTCTGACTGGGCAGAAGGTTCACCTTCCAACAGAACAACAACAATAAACACAGTCAAGACAACGTAGGAGTGGCTTCAGGACAAGTCTCTGAATATCCTTGAGTGGCCCAGCCAGTGCCCGGACTTGAACCCGATCGAACATCTCTGGATAGACCTGAAAATAGCTGTGCAGCGACGCTCCCCTCCAACCGGACAGAGTTTGAGAGGATCTGCAGAGAATAATGGGAGAAATTCTCCAAGTACAGATGTGCAAAGTTTGTAGCGTCATACCCAAGAAGATTCTAGGCTGTAATCTTTGCCAAAGGTGCTTCAACAAAAGTGCTGAGTAAAGGGTCTGAATATTTATGTGAATGTGATATTTAATTGGTTTATTTGTAATAAATTTGCTAAAACTTCTAAACCTGTTTTTGCTTTGTCATTATGGGGTATTGTGTGCAGATTGATCGGGGGGGAAACTGTTTAATCCATTTTTAGAACAAGGCTGTAATGTAACAAGTCTGACTACTTTCCGAAATGCACTGTTTACACACACTACATGATAAAAGTATGTGAACACCTGCCCGTCGAACATCTCATTCCAAAATCATGGGTATTAATATGGAGTTGGTCCTCACCTTGATTCTAAACCAGCCTCCACTCTACTGGGAAGGCTTCACACTGGATGTTGGAACATTGCTACATGGACAGCGTCAGCGTTCCAATTCATCCCAAAGGTTTTTGATAGGCTTGAGTTCAGGGCTCTGTGCAGGCCAGTCAAGTTCTTCCACATCGATCTTGACAAACCATTTCTGTATGGACCTTGCTTTGTGCACGGGGGCATTGTGATGCTGAAACAGGAAAGGGCCTTCCCCAAACTGAGAGCAAGAGCAAAAATGTTAGTTGTTATAGACAATTTCTAAGGCCAAAACCTTCAAGTGGTTAATAGTGCAATTGCTTTATACCCACCCAAGTGTAGTTGTTCAAACTCTCTTGATCTGGTCAGAGCTTCCATGGATGTCACCCTCCGGGAAGGTGTAGAGTCTGGAAAACCATGAACATTTCCAACTAATCACTCACTAATCATGATATTGAGCTGCTAGAATCTCAGCTACTGGTAGGCCTGCTGCACGAGTTGCTTGGGCTGCTGGTTGCTTGGCTGCTTGTAGGTTGACTTCTTGGCCTGCTGGGAGCTCGGCTGCTGGTAAGTTGGCTGCCTGCTGAATCTGCGGGCCAAAAACTGCTTCCCTTTTCAGAGCCCATGTTCCACATGACCCCTTTGCTCTGTGTAACAGCATGATTTATATTAGCTTGCTTGAGTTCATACCAGGGCTGCTGCTGGACCACTGGCTTGGGCTGAACTGGCTGGGACTGTAAACCTTGGGTTACAGTATGTAACCCGGTTCTCTGGAGGAGAATCACACCTAGCAGGCCAATCAGAGCTTTGTGGGTGTACTATATAGCCGCTTTGTGAGTGTACTATACATGCGTGGCTATATAGCACCTGCAATGCTCTGGTTTCCTAATTCTAGAGTCATGCAAGAGGGGCAATCTGGTGAGATGGCTCCCTCCTCTCCTTCAGAGAACCAGGGTTATATACCGTAACCCAAAGTTCAATCTTTCAGTCGAATCGGTTCGACATCTCACTATGGGACACTTGCAAAATGCCCTGATTGCCAATACCCCATTTCCTGAGAAGCCTGTTGTGGTACATGGTAATGTGCCTGATTCATCCTGCTCAGCTCCAGCATCGAGGACTTTGTGCGCCAGAGAAGGTGCATTTACATCCAGACGATATAACCTAACAAAGGTATGACAGGAAGCCCAAAAATCTCAGAGAGCTGGCCCTGAACAGTGCCCATGATGTAGCAAATCCTCCGGTGGAATGCGCCTGGACACCCAGGAGAGACTGCAACCCCCTACAACTGTATGCCTTGGCAATAGCCCTCACTACCTGTTCTTTGGACAAAGCCCTACCCTGAGCAGGGTTGGGAAAGCAAACAAATGGTCACAGTTCCGGAACAGCCTAGTCCTGTCCATGTAGACGTGCAGGGCATGTACCAGACACAACCTGGGGAAGAGAATGGTGGAGGGTGGAAGGGGAAGAGGTCAGTGGCTTGACTACTATGCCATATTAATTACTTTAGGAACAAACTCGGCATAAGGACATATCATAATCTTGGAGTAGTCGGGATTAAACTGTGTACATGAAAATGAACCAAGAGCGCATGAAGGTCACTAACTCGCTTGGCCGTAGCCAAGGTGAGCAACAGTCCATCTTATGAGACAGGGTTTCCCAAACCCGGTCCTGTGGCCTCACCTGGGTGGACATTTTGGTTTTTGCCCTAGCACTACACTGCTGATTCAAATAACCAACTCATCATTAGGCATTGAATATTTGAATCAGCTGTGTAGTGCAAAGGCCAAAATCTAAACATGCACCCAGGGGGGGGCCCCACGACCGAGTATGGGAAACCTTGTTATAAGACATAGTCTTAAGATCCACCGTGTCCAGGTGTTCAAAATGATGGCCCGTGAGTGCATCCAGAACCAGTGCCAAGTCCTATGATGGGGCAAGTGGCTTAGAGACCAGACGGAGACATCATTAAATGACAAACCATTTGTTGAGCCCCGATCGTCGTCTCACCTAGTCCTACATGTTAGGCTGTGATCGCTGTAGACCTTAATGGTGGGAAAGGACTTGCCCATGTTGAGCAATTCCTATAGGACGGAGAGCACTGAAAGGGGACTAACTTGTGTCTCTCATATCACTTCTCAAACAATCTCCACTGCAGGTCATAAAGACCTCTTGTGGGGGAGCTCTTGCACTCTGAATTGTGGCAATTATGTTCGGAGGCAAGCCCACCGAGTTTAAGTTGGACCTCTAACGGGCCAGGCCCAGAAATCCATAAACTCGGGATGAGGGTGGAATATTTTGCCCTTCACTTGGATAGCAGATCCCTGCCTTGTGGGAGGCACCATGGTTGTGCGTACAGGAGAGGTAAAATCTCTGCCAGCCATGGCTTCCCAGGCCAATGTGGGGCTATCAGGATGAGGGCGAGACTGTTTGCTCTCACTCGTGAGTGGGGGGGAGGGATCAGGCCCAAGGAGGGAAGCGCGTTTGGCCACTTGTGGGCCCAGTGTGTCCACGCTTAGAGGAGCGTTGTGGTCTCTCATTGCACGTTGTCTGACTCCAGTCCTGCCGTAACGTCCCCATACCTCCTCGATGACTTTGGGATAAACCAGGTAGGTGGTTCCCCCATGACAGTAAATTCAGTCTGCTTGGCACGTGTTGCTCTGAGAGACGACAGATGTTCGCTGTTAATGGGTTAGGCCAACATCGGCCAACCGGCTACCCTAGTGGCCAAAGTGGCCTACCAAGCGGCCACCCCGGCATATCAAACGGCCACACTGGCATTAACCCAGGCCATACAGGCCTCATCCCAGGCCATTCAAGCCTCAACCCAGGGCATCCAGGCCTCAACCTAACCCAGGCCATTCCACCCTCCCCAGATGATCACATAACCCCCGTAGACCAGTTTGCACCCCGAGTGGGCTCCACACCCACTTCCTGTTAAACGCGGAATGAGGGAGAGCTCGGTTTGTTGTTTTGGAAAGTCTCTCAAAAAGTATTCATTTGAAAAGGTTTGATTTCTAGCTAGCTAGCTACCTTTTTGAGTTTGGATCCTGGAACAAGGTTTGCATCAGTTGCTGGGACTGCTGCTATCTGTCCAGGGATCCTGCCGACCAAGCGTCTGAGGAACCGCTTGGCATAGCAGCTAGCTGCTAGCTGCCTATCAAGCTATCAGGGTTTGAGGGCTTGAATCCAGACCGCGACACGGTTAGTCCTTGTGGCTGGGATTCCGGATTGTCCCAGTCTTGTGGCTGTCTAGATCCCTGCTGTTTGTTGCTGTTTCCATCTTCCCTGTGACTTTCCCTGTCTGAAACTGCAAGCAGTAACAGCATAGCTTACATTGCGACCATGACAAAAACCAAAGCCGTTGTGAGTAGCGTTGAGGACAGTGATGTCTATTATTACAGGTGAAGGATCTTTCAAATGAACAAAAGTAGTTCTACAAGCAGTTGTTACAACAGCCACAAAATATCTTCAAGTGTTCCATCCAAATACTGAGACAACTAAAAAAATAATGGATGACCTGACCAGAGAGGTCCAGGACCTGAAGAAAAGTTTGCAGTTCTCCCAGTGTCAGCTCGATAAGTTTAAACAGGAGAACGGCAAGATGAACGCAACCTGTAAGTCATTAAGAGAGGACGTCAGTTATGTATGTGAATCCATGATAGAAATTGAGAAATTAGAGGGAAAGTGGAGGGAAAGTCAAGGCGGAACAACATTGTTGTGGACGGAATTGCAGAATCTCCACGAGACCTGGACGGAGTCAAACCAAATCAAATGTATTGGTCACACACACATATTTAGCAGACGTTATTGCGGGTGTAACAAAATGCGTGTATTCCTAGCTCCAACAGTGCAGTAGTATCTAATAATTCACAGCAATACCCACAAATCTAAAAGTAAAAGAATGGAATTAATAAATATAGAAATATTAGGACGAGTAATGTCAGAGTGGCATTGACTAAATACAGTAGAACAGAATAGAATATATACATGAATAAAACAATATGTAAACATTATTAAAGTGGCCAGTGTTTCATTATTAAAGTGGCCAGTGTTTCCATGTCTTTGTACAGTTGAAGCCGGAAGTTTACATACATCTTAGACAAATACATTTAAACTCAGTTTTTCACAATTCCTGACATTTTATCCTAGTAAAACTTCCCTGTCTTAGTTCAGTTAGGATCACCACCATTATTGTAAGAATGTGAACTGTCAGAATAATAGTAGAGAGAATGATTTATTTCAGCTTTTATTTCTTTCATCACATTCCCAGTGGGTCAGAAGTTTACATACACTCAATAAGTATTCGGTAGCATTGCCTTTAAATTGTTTAACCTGGGTCAAACGTTTCAGGTAGCCTTCCACAAGCATCCCACAATAAGTTGGGGGAATTTTGACCCATTCCTCTTGACAGAGCTGGTGTAACTGAGTCAGGTTTGTAGGCCTCCTTGCTCGCACACGCATTTTCAGTTCTGCCCACACATTTTCTATAGGATTGAGGTCAGGGCTTTGGGATGGCCACTCCAATACCTTGACTTTGTTGTCCTTAAGCCATTTTGCCACAACTTTGGAAGTATGCTTGGGGTCATTGTCCATTTGGAAGACCCGTTTGCGACCAAGCTTTAACTTCCTGACTGATGTCTTGAGATGTTGCTTCAATATATCCACATAATTTTTCCTCCTCATGATGCCATCTATTTTGTGAAGTGCAGCAGTCCCTCCTGCAGCAAAGCACCCCCACAACATGATGCTGCCACTCCCGTGCTTCACAATTGGGATGGTGTTCTTTGGCTTGCAAGCCTCCCCCTTTTCCTCCAAACATAACGATAGTCATTATGGCCAAACAGTTATATTTTTGTTTCATCAGACAAGAGGACATTTCTCCAAAAAGTACGATCTTTGTCCCCATATGCAGTTGTAAACCGTAGTCTGACTTTTTATGGTGGTTTTGGAGCAGCGGCTTCTTCCTTGCTGAGTGGCCTTTCAGGTTATGTCGATATAGGACTCGTTTTACTGTGGATATAGATACTTTTGTACCTGTTTCCTCCAGCATCTTCACAGGGTCCTTTTCTGTTGTTCTGGGATTGATTTGTTCCTTTCGCCCTTAAGTACGTTCATCTCTAGGAGACAGAACGCGTCTCCTTCCTGAGCGGTATGATGGCTGCGTGGTCCCATGGTGTTTATACTTGCGTACTATTGTTTGTACAGATGAACGTGGTACCTTCAAGAATTTGGAAATTGCTCCAAATAATTTTTTCTACCATTTTTTTCTGAGGTCTTGGCTGATTTCCTTTGATTTTTCCATGATGTCAAGCAAAGAAGCACTGAGTTTGAAGGTAGGCCTTGAAATACATCCATAGGTACACCTCCAAATGACTTAAATGATGTCAATTAGCCTATCAGAAGCTAAAGCCATGAAATCATTTTCTGGAATTGTCCAAGCTGTTTAAAGGCACAGTCAACTTAGTGTATGTCAACTTCAGACCCACTGGAATTGTGATACAGTGAATTATAAGTGAAATAATCTGTCTGTAAACAATTGTTGGAAACATGTCCTCACCGACTTGCCAAAACTATAGTTTGTTAACAAGAAATTTGTGGAGTGGTTGAAAAACGAGTTTTAATGACGCAAACCTAAGTGTATGTAAACTTCCGACTTCAACTGTCTATAGGGCAGCAGCCTCTAAGGTGCAGGGTTGAGTAACTGGGTGGTAGCCGGCTAGTGATGGCTATTTAACCCTCTGATGGCCTTGAGATAGAAGCTTTTTCAGTCTCTCGGCCCCAGCTTTGATGCACCTGTACTGACCTCGAACAGGCCGTGGCTCGGGTGGTTGATGTCCTTGATGATATTTTTGGCCTTCCTGTGACATCGGGTCCTGTAAGTGTCCTGGAGGGCAGACAGTGTGCCCCCGGTGATGCGTTGGGTAGACACCACCACCTTCTGGAAATCCCTGCAGTTGCAAGCGGTGCAGTTGCTGTACGAGGCAGTGATACAGCACGACAGGATGCTCTCAATTGTACTTCTGTAAAAGTTGTCTGTGTGGGTGGACCATTTCAGATTGTCAGTGATAAGTACGCAGAGAAACCTGAAGCTTTCCACCTTCTCCACTGCAGTCCTGTCAATCTGGATAGGGGCGTGCTCCCTCTGCTGTTTCCTGAAGTCCACGATCAGCTCCTTTGTTTTGTTGACGTTGTGGGAGAGATCATTTTCCTGGCACCACACTCTGCCAGGGCCCTCACGTCCTCCCTGTGTGCTGTCTCGTCATTGTTGGTAATCAGGCCTACTACTGTTGTCGTCTGCATACTTGATGATTGAGTTGGAGGCGTGGAGTCATGGGTGAACAGGAAGTACAGGAGGGGGCTGAGCGCGCACCCTTGTGGGGCCCCTGTGTTGAAGATCAGTGAAGTGGAGGTGTTGTTTCCTACCTTCACCACCTGGGGGTGGCCGTCAGGAAGTCCAGGACCAAGTTGCAGAAGGCGGACTTCAGACCCAGGGAACCGAGCTAAATGATGAGCATGGAGGATACTGCCGGATCAGCTAGGCCAATGGCTGACAGATTGCCAATCTCTCTCTCTCTCCTTTGGGAGTTGGCCCAGTTTTATGACTTAACAACCGGATCGTAAATACCTGGCAGAAACTCTCCCTTTGGCTCTGCAGTATTGAGAATGGAATGTCTGAGTGTTACAGAGAGACTATTGCCAAAGAAACAATATTTCTAAGATAAAGAATGTTGATAATGATGACAGATGGAATATGTGATGTCATTAAAATGATCGGAAACATTGTAACTTTAAGAGCTTTCACAATGTATATATCAGATTTGCCTCAAAATGTATAAAATAAATGATTAAGTATTATAATACTTTATAAAATATAAAATGTGATTTTAGCCTTCTAAATGAGATAGTGTATTTTCATATTAACCTGGGCCAAGTCAGTAACCATGCCCACGTGAGCACAGACATTGTGTCAACAGGATGGAATGCCCTCCAAGGCCTGAGTGCTTAACAGGACTCGCATGGAAATTTACACTAGACCAAGGAGGCGGACGGTGTAAGCCGGACGTCACAAAATTGTTAAAACTACAAGACCAGAAAATGGTAAGACCCTCTGAAACTCTCAACGAGTGAAGAAGGTGAAGATTAGATCAAACATTCTCAGTCTGCAGCTGGGTATTGTGAAGTAGTCTAGTACAATTGACAAAGACGAAAGGGAAGAACATTTCCCTCTCACCACCGTGTGGTACAACTCTGATGTATCTATTCTAACGAACACTCCAGAACAAAAGAAGCCTTTCAACTAAGAAGGACATTGTGACCTCTGGTGGACAACCAGAGACTTACATCGAACTACTCGCCATAGACAGATAGTGGTTTCAACAGAGAGATGACAGAGAAATCAGGTTAGTCCACTAGGGACTTTTCATATTCATATTAATTGATTACATATACCGTGTGTGTTTATGTAATTCCGTGTGATTGTTTAGTTAGTTAGTAAATAAATAATTAAGCCAATATGTGTGTCGCTGATTCATCACTTAGGCTAGGGTTCATGCAGATATGCAAGGATTATGCGACGTTCAGAATGAGACTGATATGAGGAAATGATTGATTGATGACTGGTATGATATCGATATATTCTTGAATTAATTCGGGAAACGGTTCTCGTGGTGCCCCAAATTACTAATGAATTGTAACATGATTAATTTAATAGAGTAATAACTAAAGGTAGGAGGTCATTATTAGATGAATAGCAGTCATCACATTAATTATAGTAACGTCACGACAGTACTATGGTGTTGAAGGCTGAGCTATAGTCAATGAACAGCATTCTTATGTAAGTATTCCTCTTGTCGAGATGGGACAGCGCAGTGTGCAGTGCGATGGTGATTGCATTGTCTGTGGATCTATTGGGGCAGTAAACAAATTGAAGTTGGTCTGTGCTTGGCCCTCCTATGTTGAACATAATAAACGGCTCTCTATCCACCGGCTGTTAGCCAGCCTGCCAGCTTAGTGGAGTCTGCCACAAGCACAGTCAGTGTAGTCAGCTCAGCTATCCCCATTGAGACCGTGTCTGTGCCTCGACCTGGGTTGGACAAAACTAAACATGGCGGTGTTCGCCTTAGCAATCTCACTAGGATAAAGACCTCCATTCCTGTCATTATTGAAAGAGACAGTGATACCTCACATCTCAAAATAGGGCTACTTAATGTTAGATCCCTTACTTTAAAGGCAATTATAGTAAATTAACTAATCACTGATCATAATCTTGATGTGATTGGCCTGACTGAAACATGGCTTAAGCCTGATGAATTTACTGCGTGAGGCCTCACCTCCTGGTTACACTAGTGACCATATCCCCCGTGCATCCCGCAAAGGCGGAGGTGTTGCTAACACTTACGATAGCAAATTTCAATTTAAAAAAAGACGCTTTCGTCTTTTGAGCTTCAAGTCATGAAATCTATGCAGCCTACTCAATCACTTTTTATAGCTACTGTTTACAGGCCTCCTGGGCCATATACAGCGTTCCTCATTGAGTTCCCTGAATTCCTATCGGACCTTGTAGTCATAGCAGATAATATTCACATTTTTGGTGACTTTAATATTCACATAGAAAAGTCCACAGACCCACTCCAAAAAGCTTTCGGAGCCATCATTGACTCAGTGGGTTTTGTCCAACATGTCTCTGGACCTACTCACTGTCACATTCATACTCTGGACCTAGTTTTGTCCCATGGAATAAATGTTGTGGATCTTAATGTTTTTCCTCATAATCCTGGACTATCGGACCACCATTTTATTACGTTTGCAATTGCAACAAATAACCTGCTCAGATCCCAACCAAGGAGCATCAAAAGTTGTGCTATAAATTCACAGACAACACAAAGATTCCTTGATGCCCTTCTAGACTCCCTCTGCCTACCCAAGGACGTCAGAGGACAAAAATCAGTTAACCACCTAACTGAGGAACTCAATTTAACCTTGCGCAATACCCTAGATGCAGTTGCACCCCTAAAAACTAAAATCATTTCTCATAAGAAACTAGCTCCCTGGTATACAGAAAATACCCTAGCTTTGAAGCAAGCTTCCAGAAAATTGGAACGGAAATGACGCCACACCAAACTGGAAGTCTTTCGACTAGCTTGGAAAGACAGTACCGTGCAGAATAGAAGAGCCCTTACTGCTGCTCGATCATCCTATTTTTCCAACTTAATTGAGGAAAATAAGAACAATCAGATATTTATTTTTGATACTGTGGCAAAGCTAACTAAAAAGCAACATTCCCCAAGTGATGATGGATTTCACTTCAGCAGTAATAAATTCATTAACTTCTTTGAGGAAAAGATCATGATTATTAGAAAGCAAATTATGGACTCCTCTTTAAATCTGCGTATTCCTTCAAAGCTCAGTTGTCCTGAGTCTGCACAACTCTGCCAGGACCTAGGATCAAGAGAGACGCTCAAGTGTTTTAGTACTATATCTCTTGACACAATGCTGAAAATAATCATGGCCTCTAAACCTTCAAGCTGAATACTGGACCCTATTCCAACTAAACTACTGAAAGAGATGCTTCCTGTGCTTGGCCCTCCTATGTTGAACATAATAAACGGCTCTCTATCCACCGGATGTGTACCAAACTCACTAAAAGTGGCAGTAATAAAGCCTCTCTTGAAAAAGCCAAATCTTGACCCAGAAAATATAAAAAACTATCGGCTTATATCGAATCTTCCATTCCTCTCAAAGATTTTAGAAAAGGCTGTTACGCAGCAACTGACTGCCTTCCTGAAGACAAACAATGTATACGAAATGCTTCAGTCTGGTTTTAGACCCGATCATAGCATTGAGACTACACTTGTGAAGGTGGTAAATTACATTTTAATGGCATCGGACCAAGGCTCTGCATCTGTCCTCGTGCTCCTAGACCTTAGTGCTGCTTTTGATACCATCGATCACCAATTTATTTTGGAGAGATTGGAAACCCAAATTGGTCTACACGGACAAGTTCTGGCCTGGTTTAGATCTTATCTGTCGGAAAGATATCAGTTTGTCTCTGTGAATGGTTTGTCCTCAGACAAATCAACTGTAAATTTCGGTGTTCCTCAAGGTTCCGTTTTAGGACCACTATTGTTTTCACTATATATTTTACCTCTTGGGGATGTCATTCGAAAACATTATGTTAACTTTCACTGCTATGCGGAATGACACACAGCTGTACATTTCAATGAAACATGGTGAAGCCCCAAAATTGCCCTCGCTAGAAGCCTGTGTTTCAGACATAAGGAAGTGGATGGCTGCAAACTTTCTACTTTTAAACTCGGACAAAACAGAGATGCTTGTTCTAGGACCCAAGAAACAAAGAGATCTTCTGTTGAATCTGACAATTAATCTTAATGGTTGTACAGTCGTCTCAAATAAAACTGTGAAGGACCTCGGCATTACTCTGGACCCTGATCTCTCTTTTGACGAACATATCAAGACTGTTTCAAGGACAGCTTTTTTCCATCTACGTAACTTTCCAAAAATCAGAAACTGTCTGTCCAAAAATGATGCAGAAAAATGTATCCATGCTTTTGTTACTTCTAGGTTAGACTACTGCAATGCTCTACTTTCCGGCTACCCAGATAAAGCACCAAATAAACTTCAGTTAGTGCTAAATACGGCTGCTAGAATCCTGACTAGAACCAAGAAATTTGATCATATTACTCCATTGCTAGCCTCCCTACACTGGCTTCCTGTCAAGGCAAGGGCTGATTTCAAGGGTTTACTGCTAACCTACAAAGCATTACATGGGCTTGCTCCTACCTATCTCTCTGATTTGGTCCTGCCGTACATACCTACACGTACGCAGGCCTCCTAATTGTCCCTAGAATTTCTAAGCAAACAGCTGGAGGCAGGGCTTTCTCCTATAGAGCTCCATTTTTATGGAATGGTCTGCCTACCCATGTGAGAGACGCAAACTCGGTCTCAACCTTTAAGTCTTTACTGAAGACTCATCTCTTCAGTGGGTCATATGATTGAGTGTAGTTTGGCCCAGGAGTGTGAAGGTGAACGGAAAGGCTCTGGAGCAACGAACCGCCCTTGCTGTCTCTGCATGGCCGGTTCCCCTCTTTCCACTGGGATTCTCTGCCTCTAACCCTATTGCAGGGGCTGAGTCACTGGCTTACTGGTGCTCTTTCATTTTTTTAAATTTTATTTCACCTTTATTTAACCAGGTAGGCTAGTTGAGAACAAGTTCTCATTTACAACTGCGACCTGGCCAAGATAAACCATAACAGTGTGAACAGACAACAACACAGAGTTACACATGGAGTAAACAATAAACAAGTCAATAACACAGTAGAAAAAAATAGTCTTTATACATTGTGTGCAAAAGGCATGAGGAGGTAGGCAATAAATAGCCTATAGGAGCGAATAATTACAATTTAGCAGATTAACACTGGAGTGATAAATGATCAGATGGTCATGTGCAGGTAGAGATAATGGTGTGCAAAAGAGCAGAAAAGTAAATAAATAAAAACAGTATGGGGATGAGGTAGGTAAATTGGGTGGGCTATTTACGGATGGACTATGTACAGCTGCAGCGGACGGTTAGCTGCTCAGATAGCAGATGTTTAAAGTTGGTGAGGGAGATAAAAGTCTCCAACTTCAGCGAATTTTGAAGTCACAGGCAGCAGAGAACTGGAAGGAAAGGCGGCCAAATGAGGTGTTGGCTTTAGGGATGATCAGTGAGATACACCTGCTGGAGCGCGTGCTACGGGTGGGTGTTGCCATCGTGACCAGTGAACTGAGATAAGGTAGAGTTTTACCCAGCATGGACTTGTAGATGACCTGGAGCCAGTGGGTCTGGCAACGAATATGTAGCAAGGGCCAGCCGACTAGAGCATACAGGTCGCAGTGGTGGGTGGTATAAAGTGCTTTAGTAACAAAACGGATGGCACTGTGATAAACTGCATCCAGTTTGCTGAGTAGAGAATTGGAAGCTATTTTGTAGATGACATCGCCGAAGTCGAGGATCGGTAGGATAGTCAGTTTTACTAGGGTAAGTTTGGCGGCGTGAGTGAAGGAGGCTTTGTTGCGGAATAGAAAGCCAACGCTAGATTTGATTTTAGATTGGAGATGTTTGATATGAGTCTGGAAGGAGAGTTTACAGTCTAGCCAGACACCTAGGTACTTATAGATGTCCACATATTCTAGGTCGGAACCATGCAGGGTGGTGATGCTAGCAGGCAACGAACGGTTGAATAGCATGCATTTGGTTTTACTAGCGTTTAAGAGCAGTTGGAGGCCACGGAAGGAGTGTTGTATGGCATTGAAGCTCATTTGGAGGTTAGATAGCACAGTGTCCAAGGAAGGGCCAGAAGTATACAGAATGGTGTCATCTGCGTAGAGGTGGATCAGGGAATTGGCCGCAGAAAGAGCAACATCATTGATATATACAGAGAAAAGAGTCGGCCCGAGAATTTAACCCTGTGGTACCCCCATAGAGACTGCCAGAGGAATGGACAACATGCCCTCCGATTTGACACACTGAACTCTGTCTGCAAAGTAGTTGGTGAACCAGTCAAGGCAGTCATTAGAAAAACCGAGGCTACTGAGTCTGCCGATAAGAATAGGGTGATTGACAGAGTCGAAAGCCTTGGCCAGGTCGATAAAGACCGCTGCACAGTACTGTCTTTTATCGATGGCGGTTATGATATCGTTTAGTACCTTGAGCGTGGCTGAGGTGCACCTGTGACCAGCTCGGAAACCGGATTGCACAGTGGAGAAGGTACGGTGGGATTCGAGATGGTCAGTGATCTGTTTGTTGACTTGGCTTTCGAAGACCTTTGATAGGCAGGGCAGGATGGATATAGGTCTGTAACAGTTTGGGTCCAGGGTGTCTCCCCCTTTGAAGAGGGGGATTACCCGAGGCAGCTTTCCAGTCTTTGGGGATCTCAGATGATATGAAAGAGAGGTTGAACAGGTTGGTAATAGGGGTTGCGACAATGGCTGCGGATAGTTTCAGAAATAGAGGGTCCAGATTGTCAAGCCCAGCTGATTTGTATGGGTCCAGGTTTTGCAGCTCTTTCAGAACATCTGATATCTGGATTTGGGTAAAGGAGAAGCTTGGGCGGGTAGCTGCGGGGGGGGGGGGGGGGGGGGAGAGCTGTTGGCCGAGGTTGGAGTAGCCAGGAGGAAGGCATGGCCAGCCGTTGAGAAATGCTTGTTGAAGTTTTTGATTATCATAGATTTATCGGTGGTGACCGTGTTACCTAGCCTCAGTGCAGTGGGCAGCTGGGAGGAGGTGCTCTTGTTCTCCATTGACTTTAGTGTCCCAGAACTTTTTGGAGTTAGAACTACAGGAAAAATCTGGCCTTTGCTTTCCTGACTGACTGCCTATATTGGTTCCTGACTTCCCTGAACAGTTGCATATCGCAGGGACTATTCGATGCTATTGCAGTCCGCCACAGGATGTTTTTGTGCTGATTGAGGGCAGTCAGGTCTGGAGTGAACCAAGGGCTATATCTGTTCTAAGATGGTGAGGAAGTTACTTTTAAAGAATGAACAGGCATCCTCAACTGACGGGATGAGGTCAATATCCTTCCAGGATACCCGGGCCAGGTCGATTAGAAAGGCCTGCTCGCAGAAGTGTTTTAGGGAGCGTTTGACAGTGATGAGGGGTGGTCGTTTGACCACGGACCCGTAGCGGATACAGGCAATGAGGCAGTGATCGCTGAGATCCTGATTGAAGATAGCGGAGGTGTATTTGGAGGGCAAGTTGATCAGGATAATGTCTATGAGGGTGCCCATGTTTACATATTTAGGGTTGTACCTGGTGGGTTCCTTGATGATTTGTGTGAGATTGAGGGCATCTAGCTTAGATTGTAGGACTGCCGGGGTGTTAAGCATATCCCAGTTTAGGTCACCTAACAGAACAAACTCTGAAGCTAGATGGGGGGCGATCAATTCACAAATTGTGTCCAGGGCACAGCTGGGAGCTGAAGGGGGTCGGTAGCAGGCGGCAACAGTGAGACACTTATTTCTGGAGAGATACATTTTTTAAATTAGAAGTTTGAACTGTTTGGGTATGGACCGGAAAGTATGACAGAACTTTGCAGGCTATCTCTGCAGTAGAATGCAACTCCTCCTCCTTTGGCAGTTCTATCTTGACGGCAAATGTTATAGTTGGGTATGGAAATCTCCGAATTTTTGGTGGCCTTCCTAAACCAGGATTCAGACACGGCAAGGACATCAGGGTTGGCAGAGTGTGCTAAAGCAGTGAGTAAAACAAACTTAGGGAGGAGGCTTCTGATGTTGACATGCATGAAACCAAGGCTTTTTCGATCAGAAGTCAACAAATGAGGGTGCCTGGGGACATGCAGGGCCTGGGTTTACCTCCACATCACCCGAGGAACAGAGGAGGAGTAGGATGAGGGTGCGGCTAAAAGCTATCAAAACTGGTCGCCTAGAGCGTTGGGGACAAAGAATAAAAGGAGCAGATTTCTGGGCGTGGTAGAATATATTCAGGGCATAATGTGCAGACAGGGGTATGGTGGGGTACAGGTACAGCGGAGGTAAGCCCAGGCACTGGGTGATGATAAGAGAGGTTATATCTTTGGACATGCTGGTTATAATGGGTGAGGTCACCACATGTGTGGGAGGTGGGACAAAGGAGGTATCAGAGGTATGAAGAGTGGAACTAGGGGCTCCATTGTAAACTAAAACAATGATAACTAACCTGAACAACAGTATACAAGGCATATTGACATTTGAGAGAGACATACAGCGAGGCATAAAGTAATCGCAGGTGTTGATTGGGAGAGCTAGCTAAAACAACAGGTGAGACAACAACAGCTAATCAACTAACACAACAACAGCAGGTAAAATGGCGACGACTAGGCAGAGAGGGTCGGATTAAATACACACAGAGCCTAATATGTCTGTAAACTTCAGCCAGCTCGCCTGCGCATTTTCTGAGGACGCGGCTAGGGATGCTGTCTGGGCCGTCTGAGAGTAGGAGGCTTAAATGTCTTACTCACGTCGTATTCTAGTTCAGGTGAACAAAAGGACTTGAGTTTCTGTATGTTATCACAATCACATCATGACTAGTTAACTTTTTCACACGTACCAACAAACGGGTGTGATCATTCTATAGTGGTCCCTGTTGCGTAAGATCAAACCTGTGTGATTAGAAGGCTTGATTAGAATGCTTATTTAGAACGTCCATTTTCGATTGACGCAACAATCAGCATTTGAGCTGGCCGCACTTTTTTCTGACAGAATCATTTTGAACAAACACAGTGTCCAGAATGTGACCAGTTTATTTTTGGATGCAATGTTCAGACATTCACAGAAGTAGCTACAGCATAACACAATCATCCAAACCGGAAATTATAGACAAATGTATATTTGTCCTAGCTCTAACTGTGGAAAGATTTACGTAACACAAGAGGTCATATTTTTATAACTCTCAGCTGACAGAAACTACAATATGAATTAGCTAATGGAAATGACTATTTATAATTAATCACATCATGGGTGAGCTCACCATTGATTTAAATAATTGAGTAAAACATTTTCTAGAAATCGAAAGTAATCCAACGATGGGTAGTTTGTGCATGCCGGAATGTATATATATTTTTTGCCTCAACCAAAGATAATAAGAGGAGACAAGATGAGTTTGGTCTGTTTATAGTATGCATGTTGAAGGGGGTGTGTCATCTACGATCATCCACTTCCCTTCATTCACTTCCGGAAGTTTACCCGAAAGATGAGTGAACCATTCCTTTACCTCATTATAACATCTTTAGTCTGACAGATTATGTGACACCCAGAATACATTGTATAACATGGCGCCACAAATAGCTGGCAAATAGCTTAGCTCATTTTAATCAGTACAACCTTCAAAAAAGTATTTTACACACATCATAGCTGTCCATTATAAGAGATGCAATAATCGGAATGCATTATTTGTCACAAGTACTTGAAAACATGTGACTACAACTGTAAATACATTATGCTCCATACATACATACATACATACATACATACATGCATTGCTGTAGGTGCCTACAGTAGAAACAACAACACAATATACAGAAAATTAGTAACTAAATTTGATAGAAACGCACACAAGTCCAAAATTATTATTTGTAAGGAAAACAACAAGGAAGGCAAAGCAAGCACAAGCAAGAACATTTTCCAATTCTTGCAAGACAGTGCAAATATATGCATACTTGATCTGCGCAAACATGAGTAAAGTGCGGTGGGTTCTTCTCGAAGAGAGAAGTTTATTCTGGCTCAGTAAAGCCTCAAACATAAATTGTCTGCAACGCTGAAATGGGCTACTTCTATGTGAATAAATGAGGAGACGGAACACACCTCATTTAAAATTGTTGTTAGAATATACAACTTGTTAGAAAATAATTTGAAATTGACAAGTTGAATAGATAATTAGCAGTGTTAACTGTCCTGTTGAATAACATTCACATTTTGGAACAGTGAATGCATTCTGACATCACGTGCATAAAACAACTCACGCTGGGGGCAACTGTTAGAAATATTTGGTTAAAAGGTTAATCAGGAAACAAACACCACCGCATTTCTTCTTCCTGGAGAGTTCTTTATTCCTGTCTGCGTGATGTACTGAGAACCCAGCTGGCTGTATGGACAGGGACAGTATATCCCGAGAGAGCCATGATTCCGTGAAACATGAATAATGAGTATGTTACTACAGTCCCTGTTGTCTCTCTGGAAGGATATCCTCGCCTTGAGCTCGTCTACTTTATTATTCAGAGACTGAACATTAGTGAGTAATATACTCGGAAGCGATGGATGGTGTGCACGCCTCCAGAGTCGGGTTAGAAGACCCCTCCGAATACCTCTTCCCTGACGGTGGCGTCTTGGAGCAGCCTCTGGGATAAGTTAAATTGCCTTGAGGGGTATGAACAAAGTATCCAATTCGGGAAAGTCGTATTCCTGGTCATAATGCTGTTGAGTTACCGCTGCTTGATATCCAAAAGTTGTTTCCAGCTGTATGTAATAACACAAAAAAAACGTTCTGGGCTAATACCTACACATAAGACGCAGGCCTCCTTACTGTCCCTAGAATTTCTAAGCAAACAGCTGGAGACAGGCTTTTCTCCTATAGAGCTCAATTTTTATGGAATGGTCTGCCTAAGACTCATCTCTTCAGTAGGTCCTATTGATTGAGTGTAGTCTGGCCCAGGGGTGTGAGGGTGAATGGAAAGGCACTGGAGCGACAAAATGCTCTTGCTGTCTCTGCCTGACCAGTTCCCCTCTCTCCACTGGGATTCTCTGCTACTAACCCTAATATGGGGGCGGAGTCACTGGCTTACTTGTGCTCTTCCATGCTGTCCCTAGGAGGGGTGCGTCAGTTGAGTGGGTTTAGTCACTGATGTGATCTTCCTGTCTGGGTTGGCGCCCCCCCTCGGGTTTGTGCCGTGGGGGAGATCTTCGTACTCGGCCTTGTCTCAGGGTAGTAGGTTGGTGGTTGAAGATATCCCTCTAGTGGTGTGGGGGCTGTGATGTGGCAAAGTGAGTGGGGTTATATCCTGCCTGTTTGGTCCTGTCCGGGGGTATCGACAGAGAGGGCCACAGTGTATCCCGACCCCTCATGTCTCAGCCTCCAGTATTTATGCTGCAATAGTTTGTGTCGGGGGGCTAGGGTCAGTCTGTTATATCTGGAGTATTTCTCCTGTCTCATCCAGTGTCCTGTGTGAACTTAAGTACAGTGCCTTGCGAAAGTATTCGGCCCCCTTGAACTTTGCGACCTTTTGCCACATTTCAGGCTTCAAACATAAAGATATAAAACTGTATTTTTTTGTGAAGAATCAACAACAAGTGGGACACAATCATGAAGTGGAACGACATTTATTGGATATTTCAAACTTTTTTAACAAATCAAAAACTGAAAAATTGGGCGTGCAAAATTATTCAGCCCCCTTAAGTTAATACTTTGTAGCGCCACCTTTTGCTGCGATTACAGCTGTAAGTCGCTTGGGGTATGTCTCTATCAGTTTTGCACATCGAGAGACTGAATTTTTTTTCCCATTCCTCCTTGCAAAACAGCTCGAGCTCAGTGAGGTTGGATGGAGAGCATTTGTGAACAGCAGTTTTCAGTTCTTTCCACAGATTCTCGATTGGATTCAGGTCTGGACTTTGACTTGGCCATTCTAACACCTGGATATGTTTATTTTTGAACCATTCCATTGTAGATTTTGCTTTATGTTTTGGATCATTGTCTTGTTGGAAGACAAATCTCCGTCCCAGTCTCAGGTCTTTTGCAGACTCCATCAGGTTTTCTTCCAGAATGGTTCTGTATTTGGCTCCATCCATCTTCCCATCAATTTTAACCATCTTCCCTGTCCCTGCTGAAGAAAAGCAGGCCCAAACCATGATGCTGCCACCACCATGTTTGTCAGTGGGGATGGTGTGTTCAGCTGTGTTGCTTTTACGCCAAACATAACGTTTTGCATTGTTGCCAAAAAGTTCAAATTTGGTTTCATCTGACCAGAGCACCTTCTTCCACATGTTTGATGTGTCTCCCAGGTGGCTTGTGGCAAACTTTAAACAACACTTTTTATGGATATCTTTAAGAAATGGCTTTCTTCTTGCCACTCTTCCATAAAGGCCAGATTTGTGCAATATACGACTTATTGTTGTCCTATGGACAGAGTCTCCCACCTCAGCTGTAGATCCCTGCAGTTCATCCAGAGTGATCATGGGCCTCTTGGCTGCATCTCTGATCAGTCTTCTCCTTGTATGAGCTGAAAGTTTAGAGGGACGGCCGGGTCTTGGTAGATTTGCAGTGGTCTGATACTCCTTCCATTTCAATATTATCGCTTGCACAGTGCTCCTTGGGATGTTTAAAGCTTGGGAAATCTTTTTGTATCCAAATCCGGCTTTAAACTTCTTCACAACAGTATCTCGGACCTGCCTGGTGTGTTCCTTGTTCTTCATGATGCTCTCTGCGCTTTTAACGGACCTCTGAGACTATCACAGTGCAGGTGCATTTATACGGAGACTTGATTACACACAGGTGGATTGTATTTATCATCATTAGTCATTTAGGTCAACATTGGATCATTCAGAGATCCTCACTGAACTTCTGGAGAGAGTTTGCTGCACTGAAAGTAAAGGGGCTGAATAATTTTGCACGCCCAATTTTTCAGTTTGTGATTTGTTAAAAAAGTTTGAAATATCCAATAAATGTCGTTCCACTTCATGATTGTGTCCCACTTGTTGTTGATTCTTCACAAAAAAATACAGTTTTATATCTTTATGTTTGAAGCCTGAAATGTGGCAAAAGGTTGCAAAGTTCAAGGGGGCTGAATACTTTCGCAAGGCACTGTATGCTCCCTCTTTCTTCTCTCAGAGGACCTGAGCCCTAGGACCATGCATTAGGACTACCTGGCCTGATGGCTCCTTGCTGTCCCCAGTCCACCTAGTCATGCTGCTGCTCCAGTTTCAACTGTTTTGCCTGCGGCTATGGAACCTTGACCTGTTAACTGGATGTGCTACCTTGTCCCGGACCTGCTGTTTTGGACTCTCACTCTACCCCTCTCTAACTCTGAATGATCAGCTATGAAAAGCCAACTGACATTTACTCCTGAGCTGCTGACCTGTTGCACCCTCTCAACCACTGTGATTATTATTATCTGACCCTGCTGGTCCACTATGAACGTTTGAACATCTTGGCCATGTTCTGTTAAAATCACCACACGGCACAGCCAGAAGAGGACTGGCCACCCCTCAGAGCCTGGTTGCTCTCTAGGTTTCTTCCTAGGTTCTGGCCTTTTTTAGGGAGTTTTTCCTAGTCACAGTGCTTCTACATCTGCATTGCTTGCTGTTTGGGGTTTTAGGCTGGGTTTCTGTACAGCACTTTGGGACATTGGCTGTTGTAAAAAGGGCTTTGTAAATACATTTGAATGATTGGCCTGTTAAGAGCGATTGAATAAGGCTTCAACCAATGACATAGTGAGGTGTCACAAAGGGAGATGTCAAACCAAGTAGGCTGAAAGAGAACTAGTCTGAAGGCTGCTCAAATGGTTTGGGCTGCAGGGAGCTTGTCTGCTGGTAAGTTGGCTGCTTGGTCAAGAAGGGTACGATTGCAGCCGGCAATTCAGGCATGATTGCATTCCTGCAACAGCCCTTTATTTCTATTGGTCCATTTTTAAGCTATGACTCTGGTACACAGGAGGGAGGCGGAAATGCACCATTAGGTTGGATACCAACCGCCGATAAAACCCACAGAAGAGGTTGGGGTGTCAACGGTAGCTAGCTAACTAGGACTACAGTGATGCTGGTACACAGAATGCAGCATATCGGTAGACAGTGTACTTCGCCCCCGTGTGTCAGGCACTGTTTTCCCACAGTTCTGTTAACGTCAAGAGCAGGTGTATTGCAGGCAGTAGGGAAGGACACTGGTGCTAGCTAGCTCGGAGGTCCCCGGTACAAAGGAGGGGGAAGACACTGGTAGCTAGCCGTCTAGGAAACCAGTACAGTGTGATTCACCCCCCCAAAAAATCTGATAATACTTTTATTTCCCTTTTGACCCACAGTTTAATCACAGACAAATCAAGGGAAATCCAGAATATCAAGTGTCACAAGAGCATGGAAATGGTGTATCAGAAATAACTTGCGCCATAGTGAATCAATTAGCTCCTCCCCCCATTCTGTCACTCACTCTTGAAGTGCTGCTCATGTTAGTTCTGGGTCTGAGTTTACATAGCAATGGCTCCGCTTGGGCTGCTCTGCTCAATGACAAGACATGAGCAGTTATCTGGTAACTACTCTATCACCCTAAACTCCAACAAAACATTTTTGGGGTGAAATAATCTCTGTTTTATATTTAACAAGGTTGAAGCACCTCTTAAACCATGTTACTATTTTAGTCAGATATGACAGTACTGAGCAGCAGAACATGAGTAAGTGGCTCAGCTTCAAAATGTTAGTTATGAATTTAGTGATTCCAGAGCCCTGCCAGTATCCTAGTTATTGATTTTTTTATCCTGCCCTAAACCAATGTACTCTATAATGTCAGGGCCTATCATGATCGGGTAGCAGAGCACTATAGTTCGGAAGCTCGGCTGCTGGAAGCTCGGCTGCTGGATTGACTGGGGCTGGAAGCTAGTCTGGGGCTGCTCAACTGACTTAGGCTGTTGGTATGGGTAGGCTACAAAACCAAAAACAGCAAATGGTCAATGTAAGCATAAATTAGAACAATATACCCCCAGTGCAGTAAGGAAGAAAACCTCAGTTTAACATTTAAGCCACAACATTTTATTGAAACCACTCACCATAATCTAGTGGTATTCTAGGCAAGTTATATCAATTAAGAATCAACATTAAATGTAGTTGTTGAAAAGACATTACCTCATTCCATATCCAAAGGATTTTGCCATTTTCTAGCAGAAGCTAGGTAGGGTGCGTTTAGACATTTAACAATCACATCAGATCTTATTCAGAGCTGATCGGTCTAAAGACCAATTTGTGAAAAAAGATCAGAATTCAGCTGCCTGTGTAAACACAACCTTACTGTAAACTGCTCCACCTTGAAGGCTTACTACACAACCAAAACAATCTGACTGCAATGCTTGATGCTGTGGGAATGACTGGGGCTTTTATACTGTTGCTGACAGCCATGGAGGTGCCACAGTTTAACTATCTGATTGGAAGCAGGTGTGATCATTAGACAGACTAGTTGAGGGCGAGGAGTGACAGGAGTGTTCAATGATTGCCTTAATATAGGCTGAATTCTAAGACGCTGCCCTTGTGAGTGATCTGAAAGGATTGGAGGTGTAAGCAATGGGTGTGTTTGAGCAGTAAGGCTAGCAAAGCCAACTGTAGATAAAAGTCGGCAATAGATGAAAGTCAGTGTAGGTATCTCTACGACAGCTGAAAATCGGACACTGTAGGGGTTTTCCAACAGCAAGGCTCAGATCAACATGGCAGTGTGAACATAGCTTTTATTATTTATAAAGGTTTTTCTTTATAAATGTCTTAATAAAGTTTTCTATACCCCCATATCACACAATCATAAACTAAAAACATAGATCTCAAATATCACTTTAATTTGTATCCCCCGTAGTGTAGTGTTAGAATCGCAGCAAAGTTGGTTCCTGTTTCAGGTCACGTTCGCTTTGGGTCAGGCAAAATCACCCAAATGATTGGTTGACAAATAGTGCCTCTCACAATGCAGTTGATGGCTGCATTGTGCAGTTGGAAAAAAAGCAACATCGTCGACTTAATCAAAAACTGCATGACATTTGATCACATGCAGGGCCGTGCACAGACATTTGATCACATGCAGGGTCGTGCACAGACATTTGATCACATGCAGGGCCGTGCACAGACATTTGATCACATGCAGGGCCGTGCACAGACATTTGATCACATGCAGGGCCGTGCACAGACATTTGATCACATGCAGGGCCGTGCACACACATTTGATCACATGCAGGGCCGTGCACAGACATTTGATCACATGCAGGGCCGTGCACAGACATTTGATCACATGCAGGGCCGTGCACAGACATTTGATCACATGCAGGGCCGTGCACAGACATTTGGGGGACAGGTGCAGAAATAAAAAATAATCGCCTTTCATAATTCAGTCACACGAAATACATAACATACCAAAATTTCATAAAGTCTTATGTTCTGCAACAATACACTCACTCATCACAAATTGTAAGCAAGCCTAGCGAGGACCAGAGATGATTGACATCGGGAAGAGTGGCTATCAGCTGATCAGAGCAAATGATTATGTAAATATGTTAGCTAGTGCTCTAGTTAGCTATGCTGTCGAAACAAACTAGTTTTTACTTGATTTGAGTTTGTTCTGCTGCTGACATCTGCCTCTTACTAACAATTGCCCCATTCTTTGTCCCTAACAGTGAGAGAAAGATCAAAAGTAGCCTCCTACCAGTATTCAAGTGTCCCTGACCAGCGCCCACAGCCACTGCATGCAAATCAGACAAGTGCACTCTTGGAGGGGGTATTTTAGGCGATTCAAGAGCTTATAAAATTTGCTAATTTGATGTGCAGTTAGTTAAATTTCAAATTCACATGAAAAATGAAAAAAGACCATATAGGCTAATTCATAAAATAAATACAAATTCACCAAGTTGCGAAAGCAATTTTTCATAGGAGGGCAAGTGCTTGGCCACGAGTTGACCCCTATCTATGCACGTGCCTGATCACATCACTTTTTTCCAACAAGACCATTCATAAAATTTCTGCCCTGCTAGAGCTGCCCCAGTCAACTGCAGATTGCCCGATGACTTCACTGAGCCAGACTACCGAAGGGTTGTACAATGCTCGCAATAGCACTAGCTAAAGGAAAGTGCTTATTTCCAGTGTATGAGTGAGTTTCCCAATTGTGACCAGTATAGCTCCTTATGCTTCTTGTGTTTCCCCGTCAGCTGCTGTCACTGACTAGCAAGCTAGGTTGTAATGGGGCCTGCTTCGCCTGGAATAGCTAGCGAACATTTCCAACGCTGTAGAGCTGTGTTTATTACGCTCTTGTCCGGGACAATATTGACAATCTGGAGTTCCAATGCGGCAATTGTTTGCTAGTGGAGGGTTACAGGAATGAGGTGGTTAAGTTTAAACTAATCTAAATTCTGCACAAATTTATGGGGACAATGGAAATGGGAACTTTCTCGTTCTCAACTCCTATGGCTGGATGCCGCTCAGGCCTGATGGAATTTTCCCTGCCTTGTCATCTGTCACTATCCAAATGGCCTGTGCTAACTGGAACTTGCCTACCAAGGAAGTCATCTCAATCTGCTTCTCCTCCTTCATCCTGTAGTGAAGTAGATGTTGAACAGAAAGAAAAATATTCCAATCAGCGCTGGTCCCATGTCTCTACTCGTGAAAACCGAAGTCAGCGGCAAGCTACTAATCGGACGGGAGTGACTGTGAGAGGTCCGTAGCAGATTGACATGGTGGTGCCTGCGCCTTCATCGTTGGGATTGCCTGTGTCTGCGATGGCTGTAATGACTCCAACTACGCTGACTCCAGCAGCGGCTTCGTCATTGAGTTCGGCTCCTTTCCCTCTCTCTGGATCTGATGGGGCACTGCCTGCTGTGGGAGGTCTCGACCTATCGCTGGGAGCAGCGGGTGAACGCTATCCAGCTTTTCGTGGGCCCGTGAAAGATTCAACAAATTGTGTGAAGGGGGAGGAATGGGCGGATTTCTCCATTCCCTTCTCCGGCCGTTGTATTGGGCAGTTCAATGGTGAGAAATGTCTCAGTCCCTGGAGTTAAAAAGTTGTGCCATCCAGGAGCACGAGTACAGGACATCAATAAGCTGCTGCCAAACATTATTAGATTTTTTTGGGGGGGGGTACTTTTTACCCCTTTTTCTCCCCAATTTTGTGATATCCAATTGATAGTAACTGTCTTGTCTCATCACTGCAACTCCGGTACGGTTTCGGGAGAGGGGAAGGTCGAGAGCCATGCTTCCTCCAAAACACAACCCTGCCAACCTGCACTACTTTTTGACACACTGCTCGCTTAACCTGGAAGCCAGCGTCACCAATGTGTCGAAGGAAACACTGTGCAACAGGCAACTGTGTCAGCGTGCATGCACCTGGCCCGCCACAAGGAGTCGCTAGAGCGCGATGGGACAAGGACATCCCAGCCGGCCAAACCCTCCCCTATCCCGGACAATGCTGGGCCAATTGTGTGCAGCCTCATGGGTCTCCCGGTTGCGGCCGGCTACGACATAGCCCGGGATCGAACCCAGATCTGTAGTGACGCCTCAAGCACTGCGATGCAGTGCCTTAGGCCACTGTGCCAGTCGGGAGGCCGCTCCCAAATATTTTAAACCAGCATCAGGAAATTGAGTCAATCAGAGTTCATTCAATGACACTATGAAGGGCAGCTCAGAACAGCTGAAGATTTTAACGAACTGATTGGGCCACTGCTTGACATCAACAAACGCCCAATAATATCTGTCCCTCTACCCTCCCTAAATCATGGCATTGAATGATTCAGCAGACTTTTAGCCCTCCATAACTGGCTACGAGCCAACTGCAGCTCTGTGGGTGTAACATTTAACAGGATACCTTCTGGAAACAAAGCTTGTTTTATAAGGATGATGGGATCCACCCAAATCATTTGGATTCCTGGATCCTTTCACAGCATTATAAGGCTGCGTTGAGACAATGACTTATCAATGAAGCCCAGCTCAGATAATCCCTACCATTGGGTCACTGAGTTGTGGTAATGCTTCAGCAAATGTACATTATCCCAGGGGCGTTGGAAGTAATGTAAGTAACCTAATTTATGTGCCTCTTACTGCCCTGAATGCCTCTGCTGATCCCACAGCTATTGTATGCAGTAATAATGTGCCTATGAACCAGAGTTATACTGTTCGCAATGAGGTGATATGCCCTAGTAGGAAGTCCACTGCGTGCAGCTCACCCTGCACTAACATCAATAACATGAGCATGTCTACCTCTGCTAAGCTTCCCAGTAAAGCAATGAAAACAATCAAGCATCCCAGAAAAGTGCAAAATATTGTCCACGTTAACATATGTAGCTTAAGGGTGCCTAACATTTTTAATCTGACTGTAGAGGGACTGTTTGGGGTTTACTGCAAGTGGATCCTTTGATATGTACAATATAATGAGTATGTAGTTTGATGTAATGTTTGACAAATGGGAGAGAAATAGCCATCATTATTTCTTTATCTGTTTTTGTTTAGATGATGTGTGTTGGACAGCCGAATGCTTTATTTATGGTCGACATCATCATGTGCAACCTGTTGGGGCTAGGGGGCAGCATTTTCACTTTTGAATGAAAGGCGTGCCCAGAGTAAACTGCCTCCTACTCTTTCCCAGATGGGAATATATGCATATTATTATTACTGGTGGATAGAAAACACTCTGAAGTTTCTAAAACTGTTTGAATTATGTCTGTGAGTATAACATAACTCATATGGCAGACAAAAACCTGAGAAGAAATCCAAACAGGAAGTGAGAACTCAATTTTGAAAACAGTGCCATTTGATGTCCATCTTAGGTATGGATGAGCATGCACTTCCTAGGGCTTCCACAAGATGTCACCGTCTTTAATTCTGGTTATATGATTCTACTATAAAGGAGGGGCTCATAATAGCTCTTTGAGTGGGTGGTCTGGCAGAAAGCCTCGGTCTCATTGCGCGTGGTCACGAGAGAGTGTTCTTGCGTTCCAATGCGTTTCTTCAGACAATGAAATTCTCCAGTTGGAACCTTATTGCTGGGACCTCATGTTAAACACTGTCAAAGTAATATGACTACAGGTTAATCTGACCTCACCTTAAACCCATTCTGGTGGGAAGCTGCTATAGACCACCATGTGCTTGTTACTTCAACTCCCGCTCCAGCTCTCAATGTCATCGGTCTACTAACCACCGGTCCTGGCAACACATCTTTACGCACACCTAGCAACCATCATTACACACACCTGCGCACCATCATCAGTCACACCTATATTTCATTACGACCTTCATTACTTACCATTTATCCAGCACTCTGTTTTGTCAGTCATCAGGTAGTATTGTTTATGTTTCCATGTCAGACGCTTCTCTTGTTTTGTATCATTATATGTTCATTATCATTAAACTCACTAACTGCTCCCTGACTCCCTGCGTATGCGTTACAGAATACTCCCTCAACAAATGGAAGCAGCAGTTAATCAAGATATCTCCCAGATGGTCGGTGAACATGAACAGGGACACCTACTTCATCAACACCATGACCAGCTGGCTCATTTGGGAATGGATGAGTTCCTATGCGTTCTTCAACTAGGGGCATCATCTCCAAACAGCAGAGGATTCTCTACCACAAGTCGACCCATCGAGCCAGTACCCCAGCCCATCCAGCAGTCCGTCCTGGTCAGCGATGCCCGAATGTCCCTCCCGGACAAATATGATGGAACTCAATCGAAATGCCGTGGCTTCCTATTCCAGTGCTCCCTCTATTTTCACTCATCAGATGGTAGCCCCCACCACCGAAAGGTTTCCACTGTTATTTCTCTGCTGACCGGACAGGCGTTGGAATTGGCCACGGCCGTCTGGGAGAGAAGAGAGAAGGATCTGGGTTCCTATGTGGGGTTCATGGCTCTATTCAGGGGGGTCTTCGACCATCCACCGGAGGGCAAAGAGGGGGGTGAGCACCTACTCCAACTACAGCAGGATGGCCAGACCGTGTCGGAGTACCTGCTCACCTTTCGGACAGTGGCAGCATCCAGCAGATGGAATGAACTGGCGCTCAGCAGCCTATTCAGAAGAGGATTGTGTGAGGGGTCCAGACGTAGTTGGCTTGCCAAGACGATAACCTATCCTTGGACGCCCTCATCGCAATGGCCATCCGTCTAGATAACCTGCTTCGGGAGCGTCGGTACCCCCATCGCCTCTCTCCCTCCTCAGGGACAGCCACATGATCATCCGTCTCCTGGGTTAGGATTCCATCATCATCATTTTCCGCCAAACCTTTCCTAGTATCAATTTCACTGGCTGGCTGTCCTTCATGTTTTGTCTCTACAACTCTAGTGAACTCCAGTGCCACAGGGAATTTTATTGACCAGGCTCTCGCCTCCTTCCTTAACATCACCTCATACCCGCACTTCTCTCGTTGTCCTGTTTAAGCACTGGTTAGTCAACAACTAGGATCCGGGACAATCCCACACATCACAGCACCACTCACCCTCACCGTGGAATCAATACATCAAGAAAGCCTTCCCTCCCTCAACATCAGTGCACCCATACCCAAGATCATCCTTGGCCTCCCATGGCTTCAACTTCATAACCCCCCATCTCATGGCCAGGATGAAAATCACAGATGGGGGACCAGGATGCCGGAAGACCTGCTTTTCCTTTCCCTGTGGTTCCATGTAGGTTGATAGTCCTGTGGTTGCCCTTAAGCCCAGAAACTTTGGGAGTTTTTCTCCAAGACCTGTGCCACCTGTCTCCCTCCTCATCACCCCCAGGACTGTGCCATCGACCTGCTTGCAGGCTCTGCGCCTCCATGCGGCTGCATCTACTCTCTGTCGAGGGCTGAAACCAAGGCCATGGAGGAGTACATCCAGGAGGCGCTCCAGCAGGGTTTCATTTGCACGTCCACCTCCCCTGCATTGGCAGGCTTCTTCTTCATGGACAACAAGGATGGAGGGTCGATTACAGAAATTTGAATTCCATCACCCCAAAGTACCGCCACCCTCTCCCGTTGGTGCCGGCCACGATCGAACAACTCCGCAGGGCCTGGTTTTTTACCAAGTTGGAACTGTTGTGTGCCAACAATTTGATCCGCATCCGGGAGGGGGATGAATGGAAGACTGCCTTCAGCATGATGTCTGGTCACTACGAGAACTTGGTGATGCTTTTTGATTAGCCAATGCTCTGTCAGTGTTCCAGGAATTTGTCAACGAGGTGTTCCGGGACATGCTTGGACACCAGGTGGTCATGTATATCGATAACATCCTGATCTACTTTGCAGGATCACATCGCCCAAGTCCGAGAAGTCCTGGAATGCCTCCTGGGCAACCACCTCTACGTCAAAGTGGAGAAGTGTCAATTCCATCAGGAGGATGTCTCCTTTTTGGGTTACCAGATCAGCCCACAAGGAGTCATGATGGATGAGAAGGAGGTGGATGCTGGCTGTCATGTCATGGTGAGTCCAACCACCATAAAGGGGTTACAGCGGTTTTTGAGATTTGCCAACTTCTACTGCCGATTCATTAAGAACTTTGGCTCGATCGCCTGTCCTCTCACTTCTCTCCTTAAGGGTAGTCCTCTGGAAGTTGGGGTGGAATCCTGCAGCAGACAAAGCCTTCTTCCTACTGAAGGGACATTTCACCTCAAACATCCAGATCCTACACTGCCCTTTATGGTGGAGGTGGATGCTTCAGAAGTAGGTGTGGGGGCTGTCCCAACATCAAAGTAATCCACAGAAATGGTATCCATGTGCATATTACTTTAAAAAGTTGTCTCCTGCAGAGAGGACTACGATGTTGGCTATCGGGAGCTCCTGTCAGCGAAGTTGACATTAGAAGTGTGGAGACACTGGCTGGAGGGTGCCCAGGACCGATTTATCATCCTTATCATCCTCACCTACCATCGGAACCTGGAGTACATAGTCCTGTACATAGTGAGGCGACTGAACCCGCACCAAGCCAGGTGGGTTTTTTCTTCACCACATTCGATTTCCCGCTGACATATTGCCCAGGGTCAAAAAAACATTAAAGCCGATGCCCTGTCCCATCTCTATGATTCAGGAGAGGTTCCTATCTTGAGTGCACCCATAATTTCACCCTCTCAAGCCGTAGCCCCTGTGCTCTGGGATGCTGATGTGGACATTCACCAGGCCCTGGAGAGGGAACCCGCACCTGCTAGCCTGTCCTCCTGAGTGCACCTACGTTCCCACAGGGATAAGGGATCGGTTGTTGACCTGGGTGCACACAGCTGGGTGCACTGATCTCCCCTCTTCTGATGGTTTTACCACCATTTTTGTAATAGTGTTCAGATTCTCAAAATCATGCTGTTTCATCCCTCTCTCTGAGGCACTGTTCCAGCAGGTCTTCCAGCACTATGGCCTTCCGGAGGATATCATCTCCGATCGTGGCCCCTAATTCACATCACGTGTATGGAAGGCCTTCATGGAAAAGCTGGGGGTCAAGGTCAGCCTCACTTCCAGGTCCCGGCCTCAGTCTAATGGGCAGGTGGAGAGGATGACCCAGGAGCTGGGGAGTTTTCTAAGGAGCCATTGCCAGGACCGGCAGGGGATGAATACGCCCAGAATTCATTGCGACACTCCTCCACCAGGCTGACTCCCTTCCAGTGTGTTCTGGGTTATCAGCCAGCTCCTGGCTGTGTGATCTTCGAGCCAGACCGAAGTTCTTGCGATGGACAAGTGGTTCAGGCATGCAGAAGAGGTATGGAACGATGCCCACGTGAGACTCCAGCACGTCGTCCAGTGTCAGAAAGAGCAGGCGGATCGCCACCACAGTGAGGCTCCCATGTTCCATCCTGGTGATCGTGTCTGGCTCTCCACCAGGAACCATCCGTTCTGCCTGCCCTGTAAGAAGCTGAGTCCCTCGTTTGTGGGGCTGTTTAAGTTACGGAGGGTCAACAAGGTAACTTACTGATTACAACTCCATACTAACTACCAGATCTCACCATCTTTTAATGTTTCCATCCTCAGGCCGGTGGTTCCTGGTTCCCTTGCTGATGCCATCCCACATGACACCCCTCCGCGTCCCTTAGACATCGAGGGGAGCCCCTCCTGTGCCATCAGCAGATCCATCATAGACCCCCGACATCGTGGGGGTTGGCTAGTATGGTCTAGAGGAGCTGTATTGTGTTCCGGTAGCAAAATGCTAAATCCCAACATCATCTGTGATTTCCACCTTCGTTGTCCGGACCAGCCCGCTACTCGCCCTCGGGGCCGTTCCCCTGGCCGGTGTAGTCCATTGGGAGTGGAGGGGGGGGGGGGGGGGGGGGGGGGTACTGTTACATCTACTCCCGCTCCGGCGCTCAAAGTCTCTGGTCTACTAACCACCGAACCTGGCAACCTGCGCCCCATCATCAGTCACACCTGAACTTCATTACTACCTTCATTACTTACTAAATACAGCAACAAAAAAAAAAACTGTCTTTCAAAGATAATTTGTAAAAATCCAAACACAGATCTTCATTGTAAAGGGTTTAACTGTTAAGGATATGGCAGACTTATGCCCCCTTTGGAGGAATTGGGTACCCCTAGTAAACTGAAAAATAAATCTGTCAAAAATTGCTAATATATGCATATAATAATTATTATTGGATAGAAAACACTCTAAAGCTTCTAAAACCGTTGGAATTATGTCTGTAAGTATAGCAGAACTCACAGGGCAGGCATTCTTCCAAACTAGTTTTTGTGGTCATGAAAGTTGGAGCAACTTTGACGTCATCGCCCCCACCCTTCCCAACAAGTTATGATTCTGGGGAGACTTTCTATGTCTTCCACTAGATGGCCTCATTCAGTAGAGCTTTTAATCGTTCAAATCCCGCAAGAATTGGCCCTATGGGAGTGAAATTAGTGTGTGCCATGAGAAAATATGTTGTGCGTTGTGGCGCGAATTGGTCCCAGCCATTCCTTTGTTCCAGTACTCAGAAGAAGGACAAATGACGACGGGTTGAATTGAAATTTGTTTTATGTGTTTAAAACATCATAAAGCTTGCTTCTGCACTTAGTTTGACCTGTTTAGTCGACATATAATATGTAATTTTGAAGTTTTGATGCGCAACTTTTCCGGACCAGAGGACATTTTGGGTGCATTTCAGCTGATGTTATTAGCAGTAGCTAATACAAAGACGCAAGACTTGAAACCAAACAATGTATTGGGTAAGTATGAAGCCTTCCAGAACATTCTGAACGAAGACCATCGAAGGTAAGGGAATGTTTATGCTGAAATCTGTGTTTCTGTTGACTCCAACATTACGGAGAAATGTAGCTTATATCTGAGCGCCGTCTCAGAATATTGAATAGTGTGCGATTTCTGTAACGTTAAAAATAAATGTAACAAAGAGATTGCATAAAGAAGCAGTGTATCTTTCTAACTATATGTAGAACATGTATATTTAGTCAAAGTTTATGATGTCTATTTACGTTATCTTGCCGTGCTACCTAGATTTCCTGCGGACATTTTTGAGTAATTTCTGAACATGAACTCAATGTAAATGGACATTTATGGATATAAATGGCATATTATTGAAAAAAAAAATGTACTGTGTAACATGTCCTATTACTGTCATCTGATGAAGATTTTCAAAAGGTTAGTGAATGATTTATTTTTTAATCCTGCGTTTGTTGATTGCATGTTTTGGCTATTCAAATGAGCTGTGTCTGGTGGTGGTTTGACATATATATGTGCTATGTTTTCGCCGTAAAACATTTTAGAAATCTGACTTGCTGGCTAGATGAACAAGGTGTTTATCCTTCATTTGAGCTATTGGACTTGTTAATGTGTGGAGGTTAAATATTTCTAAGAATATTTTTGCGTTCCATGCGCCACCGTTCCAGCTGAACGTGGGAGGGTAGATTCCCAAATGGGAACCAGTATCTCTAAAAAGTTAAACACTGTTTCCCATGCTCCATAAGCAATTAATGAACATGCACCTGTGGAACGGTTGTTAAGACACTAACAGCTTACAGACGGTAAGCAATTAAGGTCACAGTTATGAAAACTTAGGACACAAAAGAGGCCTTTCTACTGACTCTGAAAAACACCAAAATTAAGATGAGTCAATGCTCATCTGCTTGAATGTGCCTTATGCATGCTGGAAGGAGGCATGAGGACTGCAGATGTGGCCAGGGCAATAAATTGCAATGTCCGTACTGTGAGACGCCTAAGACAGCGCTACAGGGAGACGGGATGGACAGCTGATTGTCATTGCAGTGGCAGACCACGTGTAACAACACCTGCACAGGATCGGTACATCCGAACATCACACCTGCGGGACAGATACAGGATGGCAACAACAACTGCCCGAGTTACACGAGGAACGCACAATCCCTCCATCAGTGATCAGACTGTCTGCAATAGGCTGAGAGAGGCTGGACTGAGGGCTTGCAGGCCTGTTGTAAGGCAGGTCCTCACCAGACATCACCGGCAACAACGTCGCCTATGAGCACAAATCCACCGTCGCTGGACCAGACAGGACTGGCAAAAAGTGCTCTTCACTGACGAGTCGCGGTTTTGTCTCACCAGGGGTGATGGTCGGATTCGTGTTTATCATTGAAGGAATGAACGTTACACTGAGGCCTGCAGGCTCATCCTGACATTACCCTTCAGCATGACAATGCCACCAGCCATACTGCTCGTTCTGTGCGTGATTTCCTGCAAGACAGGAATGTCAGTGTTCTGCCATGGCCAGTGAAGAACCCGGATCTCAATCCCATTGAGCACGTCTGGGACCTGTTGGATCAGAGGGTGAGGGCTAGGTCCATTCCGCTAAGAAATGTCCGGGAACTTGCAGGTGCCTTGGTGGAAGAGTAGGGTAACATCTTACAGCAAGAACTGGCAAATCTGGTGCAGTCCATGAGGAGGAGATGCACTGCAGTACTTAATGCAGATATTGACTGTTACTTTTGATTTTGAACCTCCCTTTGTTCAGGGACACATTGTTCAATTTCTGTGAGTCAAATGCCTGCCTCAGTTGTTGAGTCTTGTTATGTTCATACAAATATGTACACATGTTAAGTTTGCTGGAAATAAATGCAGTTGACAGTGAGAGGACATTTATTTTTTTGCTGAGTTTATTTATCTAGCACTCTGTTTTGTCAGTCATCGGGTAGTATTGTTTGTTTCCACGTCAGATGTGTCTCTTGTTTTGTATTGTTTTATATTCATTATCATTAAACTCACTAACTGCACCTGCTTCCTGACTCCCTGCGTCTGCGTTACAGTGCTAATAGTCAGTATCAGGATAACATTTTTGAAATGCTCGATAATGTACAGTGCCTTGCAAAAGTATTCACCCCTTTGGTGTTTTTCCTATTTTGTTGCATTACAACCTGCAATTTAAATGGATTTTTATTTGGATTTCATGTAATTGACATACACAAAATAATTCAAATTTGTGAAAGGAAAAAAATAATAATAATTAAAAAAAACGGTTGTGGTGCTTGCATATGTATTGACTCCCTTTGCTATGAAGCCCCTACATAATATCTGGTGCAACCAATTACCTTCAGAAGTCACATAATTAGTTCAATAAATTCCACCTGTGTGCAATCTAAGTGTCACATGATCTGTCTCATGATCTCTATATATATATACACCTGTTGAGAAAGGCTGCAGAGTCTGCAACACCACTAAGCAAGCGGCACTATGAAGACCAAGGAGCTCGCCAAACAGGTCAGGGACAAAGTTGTGGATCAGGGTTGGGTTATAAAAAAATATCTGAAACTTTGAACATCGCACGGAGCACCCTTAAATCCGTTATTAAAAAATGTAAAGCATATGGCATCACAACAAACGTGCCAAGAGAGGGCCGCCCACCTAACCCTGAAGGAGCTGCAAAGCTCCACAGCGGAGATTGGAGTATCTGTCCATAGGACCACTTTAAACTGTGCACTCCACAGAGTTGGGCTTTACGGAAGAGTGGCCAAAAAAAAGACATTGCTTAAAGAACAAAAAAAATAAGCAAACATGTTTGGTGTTCGCCAAAAGGCAGGTGGGAGACTCCCCAAACATATGGAAGAAGGTACTCTGGCCAGATGAAACTAAAATTGAGTTTTTTGGCCATCAAGGAAAATGCTATGTCTGGTGCAAACTCAACACCTCTCATCACCCTGAGAACAACATCCCCACAGTGAAGCATGGTGGTGGCAACTGGTCAGAATTGAAGGAATGATGGATGGCGCTAAATACAGGGAAATTCTTGAGGGAAACCTGTTTCAGTCATCTAGAGATGTAAGACTGGGACGGAGGTTCACCTTCCAGCAGGACAATGAACCTAAGCATATTGCTAATGCAACACGCAAGTGGTTTAAGGGGTAACATTTAAATGTCTAGGAATGGCCCAGTTAAAGCCCAGACCTCAATAAAATTGAGAATCTGTGGTATGAAGTAAAGATTGCTGTACACCAGCGGAACCCATCCAACTTGAAGGAGCTGGAGCGGTTTTGCCTTGAAGAATGGGCAAAAAGCTCAGTGGCTAGATGTGGCAAACTTATAGAGACATACCCCAAGAGAATTGCAGCTGTAATTGCTGCAAAAGGTGACTACAATCTATTGCATTTGGGGGGGTGAATAGTTATGCACGCTCAAGTTTTCAGTTTTTTGTCTTATTTCTTGTTTGTTTCACAATAAAAAATATTTTGCATCTTCAAAGTGGTAGGCATGTTGTGTAAATCAAATGATACAACCCCCTGTCACACCCTGACCATAGTTTACTTTGTATATTTCTATGTTTTGGTTGGTCAGGGTGTGAGCTGAGTGGGCATTCTATGTTTCATTGTCTAGTTTGTCTATTTCTATGTCTGGCCTGATATGGTTCTCAATCAGAGGCAGGTGTTAGTCATTGTCTCTGATTGGGAACCATATTTAGGTAGCCTGGGTTTCACTGTGTGTTTGTGGGTGATTGTTCCTGTCTCTGTGTTGTTCACCAGATAGGGCTGTTTCGGTTTTCGTTACGTTCATTACGTTCTTGGTTTTGTAGTGTTTGTATCGATTCGTGTTTTACGTTTGTTTATTAAACATGGATCGCAATCGACACGCCGCATTTTGGTCCGACTCTCTTTCTCACCTAGAAAACCGTGACACCCCCCCAAAAAATCAATTGTAATTCCAGGTTGTAAGGCAACAAAATAGGAAAAATGCCAAGAGATAAATAAATAAATAGTTCTTAGTACTTAAGAAGTACTTTAAAGTAGTTTTACTTCAGTACTCTACACCACTGATTAATTTACAAGCATACTTGTCTCCATAGTTCCTGGGTGGGGGAAATGTACCCATTTGTGATTCATACATTGAAATTGTATTGAAACAGGAGGACCAGTAGGGAGCACCCTTCCCTCTCTGTATGTAAATACAAAATGTATGGTATTTCCAAATGTGAACTATTGTCAAGTAGAGATAATAAATAATTAATTAAGATAAGAAAATTTGTCAATACACTACTCAAGAGATGGCAAAAGTATTTTTATTAAATAAACAATAAATTACTATAAATAATACATGAATATATAAATAAAGAATGCAATACTGAAATGACATCTCAGCATATCAGAACAACTTTTAAGAAAAATGGGTTTTAAATGAAATTCACAGCCAAAAGTTTCACTGCTGTTTTTAAGAGATGTGGAATGATTTGAGTTACTGGAGTTTTAGTGATGCATTGTTATTCGAGGCTGGTTGATGTACACACCACGTTCAAAAATGGTTAATGTATTGAAATGACTGTGCATTGATATGCGAGCTGGGGATATCCTTAAATGAAAATGACAGAAGGACTAGGAGAGATGTTTCCTGACATGCACACATAAAAACATTGTATAGAAACAAGTTGTTTTTTTGTATTATTTAAATTGTTCCTTGAAAAAAGGTCTTCACTAATACCACACTAATGATATAGAACTACACATTTCCAAACGTTAGACACCAAATTGAGTCACTTCTCACTCACACACACATACAAACACACACACGTTGTATGATTGTATACAAATTTTGCAGGGAAGCCCAGTTTAGATCAAAAGTGAATTGTTTGATAAATATAGTGAAACTTAATTGCTTGTAGGCTACTTCTGGAATACCTGTGCTCTATCGAAGGGTGATTTCCATAAGAAACTGATCGATTTGGAATGATTACTCTGGTAATGGAGGACTTGTTGTAAACATGTACTAGGCATGGGTCACCAGATGAAGTGGAGGGAGTGAATAGGAGGGAGGGAAGTAAACTATAGAGATAGATACAGGACTAAAAAGAGACATATATCTAAGTCTATGAGTAAACCATTTCCTGTCACAGGGTGAGTATGCGCAGGGAAGCGCTGCCCTCGTGTGGCAGAGAGAAGGAAAGCCGGCATTAAAGAGTTAAAGGGAATTGGCACGTCACTTTGACATCAGAGCTTTCAAAAAAGCCCACAAAAGTTGTGCATGTCAAAGAACATTTCAGACTGTGATTTCTATATTTTGTGCAATTTAAAGATAAAGTGACAAAATACCTATATTGTAAATAAATAAAGCCCTTTGTCAATTTATATTTACGTCACATTGCTTCCGTGGAAGTTGAGGTGCTCATTTACCAGCCCCTTCATAAAGTATTTCAGCACAAAATCAATTCTTATAGTGGCAGCTACATAACATACTGTATACTTACAGGGCAAGGATGAGTAGAGCACAAGGTGAGCGGAAATAGGAAATCCATTTTTGATGAATAAAGGGAATTCCCTCGAATTTGAAGTACTTCATTTGATTAATTCCCTTCAATCCCAAAATTCTTTGGGTTGCAGATTTAGCTGGGGGTGGCGGATGGGGTCTTCCTTGGTTCTTCCTGCGGGGGGCGGCGGATGGGTTCTTCCTGGGGCATACATCTACACATCTACATTATAACAAAAATAACAAAATACATTTGCAGTGGCGGCCACCATTTATTGCGCCGATGCTAAATGCAAACACTGGGGTTGGCCTTGTTTTGGATTGCAGGATCAAAGTTTAATCCCAGGTGTAACTGGGATGTGAGTGTGGGCGGTTTAGGACGGCGGGCGGAGGAAAGGGAGACGTAGGACGTGTTTTGGAATGAAAGCTCTCCTAACATGATATTTTGAGCGACAATGAATTCCACATCTATAATGTTCTCCAAAGCATGCAGTGATGCTCATATCACAACATAGATTTGTCGATCAATATCTTTTGATCTCTCTGTTTATCTCTCTCTTTCCTTAATCCCTAGTCCTAAATTTAAAGGTTGCTCTCCTGAGTGTTGTTGGCCGAGATGGGGTGCAGACCTCCGTTGTCGTTGAGTCTCCTGGCGCGGTAGGTTTCATAGTGGATGTTGTGGGTGACTTCCTTCAGGTCCTGGAGGTGAGACCTGGGAGGGAGAGTGGAGGGCGGGCATTTGCTGATAGCTACATACAGTTGGATTTGGTCACTAAAGTCAACTTCAAAGCCATAAGAGACTCATCTGTAATTGTATTGTAAGAATAGGAAAGCTATAAAGCATTAGTAAAAGATAGATCAATGTACGATTGATTGCTTTACCTGATGAGGAAATCTCGTAGCAGAGCAAATTCGCAGTGATTGGGATTTTCAACTGCAACAAAATACAAGAAAGAAAAAAAAAAAAATAATAAATAAATCTAAATCACATTTGCTTCACATGTCTGAGCCTGGGACCAACTACAGTATAACAACCTCCATAAATCCATTCCCTCTGCCTCTCTGAGGAGAAAGGTCAACATAATACGCTTGGCATTAACTTCTCTAGGGTAGGGGGCAGCATTGGGAATTTTGGATGAAAAGCGTGCCCAAATTAAACTGCCTGCTACTCAGCCATAAAAGCTAGAATATGCATACTAGATTTGCATAGAAAACACTCTGAAGTTTCTAAAACTGTTTGAATGATGTCTGTGAGTATAACAGAACTCATATGGCAGGCAAAAACCTGAGAAAAAATCTAACCAGGAAGTGGGAAATCTGAGGTTTGTAGTTTTTCAACTCTTAGACTATCGAATATATAGTGTCTATGGGGTCATATTGCACTTCCTAAGGCTTCCACTAGATGTTAACAGTCTTTAGAACCTTGTTTGATGCTTCTACTGTGAAGTGGGGGTGAATGAGAGAGGAATGAGTCAGAGGTCTGCCAGAGAGCCACGAGCTCAGTCTCGCGCGTTCACGTGAGAGCGAGCTCTATTCCATTGCAATTCTACAGACAAAGTAATTATCCGGTTGGAACATTATTGAAGATTTATGTTAAAAACATCCTAAAGATTGATTCTATACATCGTTTGACATGTTTCTACGGACTGTAACGGAACTGTTTGACTTTTCGTCTGCTCCTAGTGATCGCGCGTCGTGAGTTTGGATTGTGTACTTAACGCGCGAACAAAAATGAGGTATTTGGACATAAATGATGGACATTATCAAACAAAACAAACGTTTATTGTGGAACTGGGATTCCGGGGAGTGCATTCTGATGAAGATCATCAAAGGTTAAGTGAATATTTATAATGCTATTTCTGACTTCTGTTGACTACACAACATGGCTGATATCTGTTTGGGTTGTTTTTGTCTCTGAGCGCTGTACTCAGATTATAGCATGGTGTGCTTTTTCCGTAAAGTTTTTTTTAAATCTGACACAGCGGTTGCATTAAGGAGAAGTGTATCTAAAATTCCATGCATGTATCTTTTAGCAATGTTTATTATGAGTATTTCTGTAAATTGATGTGGCTCTCTGCAAAATCACCGGATGTTTTGGAACTACTCAACGTAACGCACCAATGTAAACTTTACCGAACAAAACATACATGTATTGTGTAACATGAAGTCCTATGAGTGTCATCTGATGAAGATCATCAAAGGTTAGTGATTAATTTGATCTATATTTCTGCTTTTTGTGACTCCTCTTTTAACCACCCTTAACCACTGTGCCACCTGGGAGGCCCGTAGTGACTCCTCTCTTTGGCTGGAAAAATGGCTGTGTTTTTCTGTGACTTGGCTCTGACCTAAAATAATTGTTTGGTTTGCTTTCGTCGTAAAGCCTTTTTGAAATCGGACACTGTAGCTGGATTAAAATGGTGTAAAATACATGTATGTTTGAGGAATTTTAATTATGGGATTTCTGTTTTTTTTTATTTGGCGCCCTGCAGTTTTACTGGCTGTTGACGAGGTTCAACGCTACCGTCCCACGTACCCTAGAGAGGTTAATATTGGACCCAATTAATTATATTGAGGTCATAAATAAACCTACCTTCTACCACACCCCAGGCTGTCTTCCTCCCCAGAACCCGTTTGCCGTTCACTTGGAACTCCTTGTCGCTGCCCACCACTGCAAAGGGCATGGTCTCCTGTGAACAGACTCGTTTAAACAGGATTCAATTGGACGAGGAAATTATAAGAAATGTACAAATCCCGTGCAATAGACAGAGTCAGGAGATATTATTCTTCTGAGGAGGGGTGTCAGAAAGACAGCTAAAATTACAAAGAAGCAGAAAGATAGAATAAGAGAAATAGTCTGATATTCATATGAAATTAATTTCAATATTTGAATTGCATAATCATTTTGGCAATCGCTATTTTGCATGCTCATACCATTGAGGCATGGGAGAAAAAGAGGGAGAAGTACAAATGTATTCCACTTGAGAGGAAGAGTATTAGGGAGACATAATCAATTGAAGTGATTGAGTCCTTTACAGTAGGATGTAAGGTCGTGGATTTCAAAAATTGGAACAGAGGCCCTTACCCTAATCTTGTCATTTTCATTCTTATCCTCCATATCATCATCAAACTCATTCTGCGGGTAGTACTCAATCCCATGCGTCTCCAGCTCCTTCCTCACCTAAGAGATGAAGAGGAGGCAGAGGTTACATATCCTAATGGGCACTAGAATAATGTGTTCCCTCATGACTTGGTTATCCATAACAAGTTTTACCATGACTTCTATCTAGACCAGGGATATTCAACCTGGGGTCCGCGGCCCCTAGTACAGCTGGGGGTCCGTGAAAATATAGATACCAAAGAGCTCCAAAGAGCTCTATTTTCATGTCATCCAACAAATCTAAACGCCTGGAGTTTACTCACTAGCATTGGTACTTGGATTGGAACTGGTGCTTAAGACAGATGACATGAAAATAGTGCTCTTTAGCCACGCACACCAGTGCTGGATTTAGTGTCTACAAAAGAATGCATTAGCAGAAAAGAACCCCATACCTACTGTAAAATATGGTGGAAGATCTTTGATGTTATGGGGCTATTTTGCTTCCACTGGTCCTGGGGCCCTTGTTAAGGTCAACAGCATCATTAACTTTACCCAGTTCCAGGATATTTTTGCCAAAAACATCAAAATCCACAAAGAAATGGTTAATTGGCCACAAAATCATAATTTTGCAATGGCAACCTCAGTCTCCGGACTTGAAACCCATTCAAAACCTGTGGTTTGAATTGAAGAGGGCAGTCCATAAGCGCAGACAAAGGAAATCAAGGATTCGGGAGGATTCTATATAGAGGAATGGTCTAAGATCCCTTCCAATGTGTTCTCCAACTTATAAAACATTTTAGAAAAAGGCTCAGTGCCATTACCCTCACAAGGTGAGGTATTAAAAAGTATTGAAAACAGGGGAGTCAATCATTTTGACCACTACCTTTTTGAGGAAAAAAAGTATTACTTTCTAATTCTTGCTAATCTTTAACAAGGGTATAAATAATTTCAGACCCCACTGTATGTATGTATATATATATATATATACACAGTGGGGCAAAAAAGTATTTAGTCAGCCACCAATTGTGCAAGTTCTCCCACTTAAAAAGATGAGAGAGGCCTGTAATTTTCATCATAGGTACACTTCAACTATGACAGACAAAATTAGAAAAAAATCCAGAAAATCACATTGTAGGATTTTTTATTTATTTATTTGCAAATTATGGTGGAAAATAAGTATTTGGTCAATAACAAAAGTTTCTCAATACTTTGTTATATACCCATTGTTGGCAATAACAGAGATCAAACGTTTCCTGTAAGTCCTCACAAGGTTTTCACACACTGTTGCTGGTATTTTGGCCCATTCCTCCATGCAGATCTCCTCTAGAGCAGTGATGTTTTGGGGCTGTTGCTGGGCAACACAGACTTTCAACTTCCTCCAAAGATTTTCTATGGGGTTGAGATCTGGAGACTGGCTAGGCCACTCCAGGACCTTGAAATGCTTCTTACGAAGCCACTCCTTCGTTGCCCGGGCGGTGTGTTTGGGATCATTGTCATGCTGAAAGACCCAGCCACGTTTCATCTTCAATGCCCTTGCTGATGGTAGGCTTTGATACTTTGGTCCCAGCTCTCTGCAGGTCATTCACTAGGTCCCCCCCGTGTGGTTCTGGGATTTTTGCTCACCGTTCTTGTGACATTTTGACCCCACGGGGTGAGATCTTGCGTGGATCCCCAGATCGAGGGAGATTATCAGTGGTCTTGTATGTCTTTCATTTCCTAATAATTGCTCCCACAGTTGATTTCTTCAAACCAAGCTCCTTACCTATTGCAGATTCAGTCTTCCCAGCCTGGTGCAGGTCTACAATTTTGTTTCTGGTGTCCTTTGACAGCTCTTTGGTCTTGGCCATAGTGGAGTTTGGAGTGTGACGGTTCGAAGTTGTGGACAGGTGTCTTTTATACTGATAACAAGTTCAAACAGGTGTCATTAATACAGGTAACGAGTGGAGGACAGAGGAGCCTCTTAAAGAAGAAGTTACAGGTCTGTGAGAGCCAGAAATCTTGCTTGTTTGTAGGTGACCAAATACTTATTTTCCACCATAATTTGCAAATAAATTCTTTAAAAAATCCTACAATGTGATTTTCTAACCTTTTTATTCCAATGTTTTTATGAATATCGTTAGCGAAACAGATTTTTATTTTATTTTAAATACATATCTACAGTAGAAAATATGAAAATATCTTCTTTGACAACATTATTTCTAAACTCCTAATATTGAGCTAATTACACTCATTGGAGCTAATTACACTCACTTGATCTGACATAGGCTTTGAAAAAGCACCCGCAAGTACCAGTTGCAGCAAGTGCCGCTGGCTGTTCTTAAGCTTTCTTGACATGGACACAAATGGCAAACCTTTGTTTAACCAGCTAAACAGCTACTACTATCAAAAAATGTGTTTGGAGTTACATTTTTAGCTAATAGGCTATGATTTTACACCAGGGTTCTCCAACCTTTTCTAGCATTAAAAAAAATGAAAAGTCGCGAGCTACTCATTTCTTTCTAGCTTTCAAATAGGCACATTCTTCTCTTCTCCCCTGCAACTCTTACCCAGGTCCTTAGTGTACAAGAGAAAGTAGTGCTCTATGTTTTCTGTCAATATACAGTAGAAGTCAAAAGTTTGGACACACCTACTCATTCCAGGGTTTTTCTTTATTTTTACTATTTTCTACATTGTAGAATAATAGTGAAGACATCAAAATGATGAAATAACACATGGAATCATGTAGTAACAAAAACATATATATTTTATATTTGAGATTCTTCAGAGTAACCACCCTTTGACTTGATGAAAGCTTTGCACACTCTTGGCATTCTCTCAACCAGCTTCATGAGGTCACCTGGAATACATTTCAATTAACAGGTGTGCCTTGTTAAAAGTTCATTTGTGGAATTTCTTTCCTTCTTAATGCATTTGGGCCAATCAGTTGTGCTGTGACAAGGTCAGGTTGGTATACAGAAGATAGCCCTTTTTAGTAAAATAAAAGTCCATATTATGGCAAGAACAGGTCAAATAAGCAAAGAGTGTGTTCATTACTGACAGTCCATCATTACTTTTTTCCTTTTTTTAAAAAAAAACTTTTTTTTATTTAACCTTTATTTAACTAGGCAAGTCAGTTAAGAACAAATTCTTATTTACAATGACAGCCTACCAGGAAACAGTGGGTTAACTGCCTTGTTCAGGGGCAGAATGACAGATCTTTACCTTGTCAGCTCTGGGATTCGGTCCAGCAACCTTTCGGTTACTGACCCACCACTCTAACCACAAGGCTACCTGCCCCATTTAAGACATGAAGGTCAGTCAATCCGGAAAATTTCAAGAACTTCGAAAGTTTCTTCAAGTGCAGTCGCAAAAACCATCAAGCGCTATGAAACTGGCTCTCATGAGGGCCGCCACAGGAAAGGAAGACCAAGAGTTACCTCTACTGCAGAAGATAAGTTCATTAGAGTTAACTGCACCTCAGAAATCAGCAACTAACTGCACCTCAGATTGCACCTCACAGAGTTCAAGTAACAGACACATCTCAACATCAACTGTTCAGAGGAGACTGCGTGAATCAGGCCTTCGTGGTCGAATTGCTGCAAAGAAACCACTACTAAAGGACATCACTAATAAGAACAGACTTGCTTGGGCCAAGAAACACAAGCAATGGGCATTAGAACGGTGGAAATCTGTCCTTTGGTCTGATGAGTCCACATTTGAGATTTTTTGTTCCAACTGCTGTGTCTTTGTGAGACGCAGAGTAGGTGAACGGATGATCTCTGCATGTGTGGTTCCCACCATGAATCATTGAGGAGGAGGTGTGATGGTGTGGGGGTGCTTTCCTGGTGACACTGTCTGTGATTTGTTTAGAATTCAAGGCACACAACCAGCATTGCTGCCACAGCATTCTGCAGCGATACGCCATCCCAACTAGTTTGCACTTAGTGGGACTATGATTTTTTTTCACAACAGAACAATGACCCAACACACCTCCAGGCTGTGTAAGGGCTATTTGACCAAGAAGGAGAGTGATAGAGTGCTGCATCAGACCTGCTGCATCAGAACTGGCCTCCACAATCACCCAACCTCAACCCAATTGAGATGGTTTGGGATGAGTTGTAGGAAGGAAAAGCAGCCAACAAGTGCTCAGCATATGTGGGAACTCCTTCAAGGCTGTTGGAAAAGCATTCCAGGTGAAGCTGGTTGAGAGAATGCCAAGAGTGTGCAAAGCTGTCATCAAGGCAAAGGGTGGCTACTTTGAAGATTCTAAAATACAACATCTATTGTTTAACACTTTTTTGGTTACTACATGATTCCATATGTGTTATTTCATAGTTTTGATGTCTTCACTGTTATTCTACAATGTAGAAAATTGTACCCTGAAATAAAATGAAACCCTGGAATGAGTAGGTGTGTCCAAACGTTTGACTGGTACTGTACTTGCTCATGATATACAGTACTTCTGCCAGGTAAGCTTACTTTGCAGATAACATTTAATTGAGAAGGTTTTGGGACAGGTATTTCTGTCAACCAACAAGATGGTTATCACAATAACTGGCTAAACCCAGTGATAAACAAACATGAGCACCACATAGACAGACGGGGAATATTGCTGGAAATGAGTTGGCAGATATTGTGTCAGATTTGGCTTTTTAACCCAATAGTGGCTAACCAGGTGCGGGATAATGTCCATGTTGATTAGATAGTAGCTGAGAGCTCTTGCGATGTCTGATAATTATGAGATTTGTTTATGACAGTTTGCGGTGGAATGCCTGAAAATTGCACGTACTTTCAGAATTGTTTGGCGAGCTACTGGGCTGTGAGCTACTGGTAGCTCACGATTGGGGACCTCTGTTTTACACTCTTCCAATTATAATGTGGGGAAAAAAACTATCAACCAAATCTATTCATTTTAAAATGTTGATTACTTCTTGCCATTATCATTCACCTGATGATACATCTTTTTTTTGCTATGATGGGGTTCCCTGGGTTGCTGGTTTGCCTTGGCTGGGGTCCCTGGTTGAAGACCCCTGATCTAGACTGTAGTTCCACATAAACAGTATCATCCATAAAGGTCTCTCTGATACATGGCTGTTGTCTCCTTTGATGCCATAGAAGTCAACAGCCATGTATTAGGGTTCATCGAGGTCAAGGGTCAAGGTATCTCATCCCTCACCCTGTGTTTGAACTCATTCTTCTCGTCAAGGGTCATGGTGTCAGACTTGGCAATGACGGGGATGATGTTCACCACACGACTTAGGTGCTTCATAAACTCAATGTCTAGCTGTCGAAGACTGAGAGAGAGACATTACCTTGTCAGCTGGGATAGAAACAATTAGCAATCTTACAGCAAGGCTGGCATGCATTCGTGATTCTACAACCAGGATTGCATGCAGTGAACAAATCTTTACAAAAGCTTCCCAATTTCAACCCAAAACCCCGTCTTTTCAGAACAGTTCTATGTCTGTCTCCTGACTTTAGGACAGATTCAGGCTCATTGAACAACAGTTCTGTCCCTGATCGAGGTCCTTGGGTGTAGGTGACAGCACAGAAAACATCCCGTTAACAGAAAACATCCCGTTAGTCGCAATGATCAACGCAAGAAAAAGAACATGGCACACAGAAGACTAACTGTTTATGTAAAGAGCAATTTCACAGTTCAGATGAGTTGGCTTCATCTGTTGGAGCGAACCATGTTGCCTGGTTGTGTTGTGATGGAGCTCAAGAATGTGTTTAGATCTCAAATTAAATGTCAGTACAGCTGGAAGTAAACTCATTAGAAATGAGAGAGAGAACTGAGAGAGAGTCTGTGTGTGTGCGTGAGCTTCCATGCATGCGTGCGCACGTGAACGCCATTCAGATGTCAATGAGAGATACCAGGGAGTGGCTGTAACTCGTGCATACATTTGAGCATGTTCTAAATTAGGACATTTCTATTTCTGAATCACATGATGTATTTTTAACTCACGAGTGTCCCGTTGGGGAGATGAAGTAGAGGCAGCAGTGAACTCTAGTGTCAGGGATTCGCTTCTTTCGAGCAATATTGACCTCTTCCTTCAGGAACTTCTCATACTGTTCGTTGATGTACTTGGAGATGGGATCCCAGCTGAAGATGGATGGAACATGGTGGGTGTTAGGAATATAGAGTATAAATACACACAAAACCATTATAGCCGTGGTGGGTAGTTGGGTACGGTCAGGATAAGGAGAATGTACAGTATGTACATAGTTTGGCAGTTGTATAGTTTGGCAGTTCTATTCCTATCTGAATCATATGCACGGTTGAATCTAAATCCTACGCATGCCATTGTGCTTAACTAATTGAAAAATGTAGTGACCCCAAAAAAAACATAGACTGTGTGTAAGCGCACAATAATGAACATTCTTCCCACATACTCACCAGTTTTCATTGTTGATCTGATCACCAAAACCCGGTGTGTCGATTACTGTCAACTTCATCTTCACTCCGCCCTCCTCGATCACTGCAACATTCAATTACCACATTCAATACAACATTCACACATTAAGTACTTTTGCCAAAATCAAGTGACAAAAAGTTAAACACGCAACCAGTCAATAAATTATATGTGCGTTTTGTCCTTGTCTCGTAGACGTGGATTTTTCTTTGATGTCAGTGAGGATGACAAATGTGCAATGATGCAGAAATAAAGCTAGCAGTACAGTGTTTTTGGCCAGACAGAAAAATACGGAAGCTCTTCTCTGCCTCTGTGTCTGTCTGGGATGCCAGGTGGGCAGCACACGCCAGCTGTGCCAGTCTAAGACACCTCAGGGCATATTCTGTCAAGTCTTTCGAAGCCTGCGGCTCTGCGCATGGCAGTGCAACACTGCAGCCCCTGCAGTCAACACAACCTAGTGTATGGTTATAAATGCCATCACCACAACATTATAACATGAATTGGCCTCTGAAAGCTAACCAAACAACCGAACCAAACAAATGACAGCTCTAATCAAATATCAACAATAGAAGATACACACATACTTACACACAAACACTCCCACGCGCACACTCTATCCCTCTCTCTCTTGCTCACACACACGCACGCACACACACACACACACACACACACACACACACACACACACACACACACACACACACACACACACACACACACACACACACACACACACACACACACACACACACTTAAATGTCTCTCTCACCGTGGGACACAGCCTTGATCTCCACTGTCTTGGGGATCTTATGCTCGCTGCCCCATCCTGAGCTCCACCTGCTGACCTGGGACTTGAACAGCGTGTTCACCAGTGTTGACTTCCCCAGCCCGCTGTGACCTGAGAGAGAGGGTGGAGGGAGAGCATGGTTTGAGGCATGATGTTGTTGAGGAAGAGAGACAGAACAAGGGAGAGACAGAACAAGGGAGAGGCACGACTTCATTTCATGTTTCATGTCTCTGTGTTTGCTCACACCATGGGTTCACTTACTCTTCAGAAAGACACTAAATACATCAATCATATCAGACACAAACAGAAGAGGTTGTCCTTCCTTACTTACCCACTATCATAATATTGAAGTCGAAACCAGCCTTCATGGTCTTCTTCCTCATCTGCTCGATGATGGTGTCAATCCCAATGTATCCCAGCAACGTGGATCCACCGCCAGAGTGTCCCAACCCTGGAACTCGATCAACCCCGACCCCGCCACCTAGCCCTGATGGTCCATGGGGTGCTGTGGGGGATGGTGCTGCCACATGAGGGGGCTTGGCAGGGACAGCAGGTTTGGGTCTCACTTCAGGGGGAACAATGGACTCTGACATGTCTGGAGGGTAAAATATGCTTTTATTAGGCCTATTTCATTGGGCTATATACTGTACAGTACCTTCAGAAATTATTCATACCCCTTGACTTTTTCCACATATCATTGTGTTACAGCCTGAATTTAAAAATAATTAAATTGAGATGTGTCACTGTGGAATTATGTTTTTAGACATGTTTATACATTTATTAAAAATGAAAAGCTGAAATGTCTTGAGTCAATAAGTAACCAACCCCTTTGTTGCGGCAAGCTTAAATAAGTTCTGTAGTAAAAATATACTTAACTAGTCATATAATAAGTTGCATGGACTCACTCTGTCTGCAATAATAGTGTTTAACATTAAATAGTGTTTAACATTTGAATGACTACCTCATCTCTGTACTCTACACATATAATTATCTGTAAGGTGCCTCAGTCAGGTAGTGATGGTGAATTAATACACTCAGGCACAACAAAGACACAGGCATTCTTTCTAACTCAGTTGCCAGAAAGGAAGGAAACCTCTCACGGATTTCACCATGAGGCCAATGGTGACTTTAAAACAGTTACAGATTTTAATGGCTGTGATATGAGAAAACTGAGGATGGATCAACAACATTGTAGTTACTCCACAATACTAACTTAAATGAGAGTGAAAAGAAGGAAGAAATTAACTTTATCTCCTGAATACAAAGCTTTATGTTTGGGGCAAATCCAACACAACACATCACTGAGTACCTCTCTTCATATTTTTAAGCATGATGGTGGCTGCATCATGTTATCGGTATGCTTGTCATCTGTCACACCCTGATCTGTTTCACCTGTCTTTGTGAATGTCTCCAACCCCCTCCAGGTGTCACCCATCTTCCCCATTATCCCCTGTGTATTTATACTTAAGTTCTCTATTTGTCTGTTGCCAGTTCGTTTTGTTCATTCAGACCTACCAGCGTTTTTACCCTTGCTCCTGTCCTGTCTATAGTGCCTGTTTCCTAGTTTTCCTAGTTTTCCAAGGTGCCACCATTGGGAGGCATAAGGAACTGCTTCGTGGCTGAACGAAGCAGTTCCTCAAACTGCTGGCTGAACGCCATGACTGGGCATCAGACATTTTGCTGGAGCAATTCCGCGGTTTGTCTGGGAGGCAGCCTACCATGGTGGTAACCCCACAGCCCCTCAGTAACCCAGCTGCTAGCAGCGCCGTCCCATCGGTCACTCCACCTTCTCGGGAGCCCCGCTTACCTCGTCGGGTATTTCTAGCTCAGTGTGCCCTCGTTTTCTAGCTTCAGCCCTCCTCCTTCCCCTTGGATTGCTCCAAGATAGCCTATCTCATCACGCTGATGTCCGGAAGGGCTCTCATCTGGGTTACTGCTGTATGGGAACAGCAGCTGGCCCTATGCGTTAGTCTAGAGGGGTTTGTGAGAGAGATAAAGTTTTTTTACGCCCCGTTCTCTGGGAAAGAAGCTGCCCGGAAGCTGATCCAGCTTCGGCAGGACTCCCGCAGTGTGGCAGACTATGCGGCGGAGTTCCGCACGTTGGCAGTGGAGAGTGCTTGGAATCAAGAAGCACTGTTCGATATGTTCCTGCACGGTGTCTCTGAGGAGGTCAAGGACAAGCTTGCAGCTCGGGAGTTACCTACGGATCTTGATTCCCTCAATGCTTTGACCATCCGAATCAATGGACGACTACTGGAATGACGAAGGCATAGGAAATTCGACTTCGCTTGCACGTCCAGGGATTCCACCTTGCCTCTGAGTCACCCGGAAGTCCCCAACGATCCCATTTCAGAGGGAACCAGAAGCTTCCCGACCTTCCCCGAGAGTCGCCAAGATGGCTGAGTCACCGCTTCCCGATCCTACGCTGGGCTATCGCCAGCGGAACGGCAATACAGGATCAACACGAAGAGTTGTCTGTATTGCGGGACTCTTGGTCATTTTGTATCCTCTTGTCCTTTAAAAAAACAGGCTCACTGGTAGGAGTGAGTAGTCTGGTGGGATATATGGAGAACTTTCCTGCCTCTCTTGCTCACAACCCTTTTTATGCCATTCTGCTGTGGGGAAACCAGTCTAAATCTCTATGGGTCCTCATTAACTCTGGGGCCGATGAAAGCTTTTTGGACGCTACCCTGGCTTCCGAGCTGAACATCCCCACTCAGCCTCTCTCCACTCCCATGGACGTTAGAGCGCTAGACGGGCGCTCTATAGGCCAGGTCACTCATATTACCATTCTCATCAACCTACGGGTGTCAGGGAATCACAGCGAGACTATTCAATTTCTGCTCATCAAGTCTCCTCAGAGTCCCGTGGTTTTGGGATTCTCCTGGCTTCAGCGACACAATCCCCTCATCAACTGGTCTACTGGTGCCATCATGGGCTGGAGTCTGTTTTACCACGACCAGTGTGTGAAGTCAGCGCAACATGCCCCGGGACGTCTTCCTGGGAGCTTGGAAGGTGCCCCGGACATCTCTGCCATTCCAGCGGAGTACAAGGACCTTCGGGAGGTGTTCAACAAGGCTCGAGACACTTCGCTTCCGCCGCACCGACCATATGACTGCGGGATAGACCTTCTCACTAACACCACTGCTCCCCGGGGACGACTGTACTCGCTGTCAGGCCCGGAGACCAAGGCCATGGACACCTACATTGGAGACTCCCTAACTGCATGATTTATACATCTTTCGTCCTCTCCCGCCGGCACAGGGTTCTTCTTCGTGGAGAAGAGGGACAATAGCCTACACCTGTGCATTGACTACCGGGGACTCAATGACATAACGGTGAAGAACCACTACCCGCTACCACTCATCTCCTCGGCCTCCTCGGTCTACCACCTGGTGCTGATACGGGAGGGGGATGAGTGGAAGACCACCTTCAACACGGCCAGCGGCCACTACGAGTATTTGGTCATGCCATTTGGCCTCACCAACGCCCCTGCTGTGTTCCAGACTCTGGTAAATGATGTTCTCTGCGACATGTTGAACCAGTTCGTCTTCATCTACATTGATGACATCCTCATCTTCTCCCGCTCCCCCCAAGAACATGTGCTTCACGTCCGATAGGTTCTTCAATGCCTCCTGGAGAACCAGTTGTTTGTTAAGGCAGAGAAATGGGAGTTCCATCACTCCACCATCCCCTTTCTGGGGTACATCATCTGTGCTGGGAGTGTTCAGATGGATCCCAGGAAGGTGAGGGATGTGGTGGATTGGTCCCAGCCTTTGTCCAGGGTGCAGCTACAACATTTCCTGGGGTTCGTCAACTTCTATCGCCGCTTCATCCGGGGATACAGCACCCTGGTTTCCCCCCTGTCAGCACTCACCTCTTCCAAGGTTGCGTTCACGTGGTCCCCTGCTGCTGACCGGGCATTCCAGAACCTCAAATACCGCTGCTCCCATCCTGGATCATCCTGACCCTTCCCGTCAGTTTGTGGTGGAGGCCCATGTGTCTGATGTAGGAGTGGGGGCGGTCCCGTCCCAGCGTTCTGCCCTGGAACTGAAGCTACATCCCTGCGCCTTCTCCCATCGCCTCAACGCCACGAAGAAAAACTACAGTGTAGGAAATCGTGAGCTTCTCGCAGTGAAGATAGCGTTGGAGGAATGGAAGCACTGGCTGGAAGGAGCGGAACACCCGTTCATCATATGGACCGACCACAAAAATCTGGAGTATCTCCGCACCTCCAAATGCCTCAACTCCAGGCAAGCTAAATGGGCCCTGCTGTTCACACAGTTCAACTTCTCCCTCTCATATCGGCCAGGATCCAAGAATGTCAAGCCGGATGCACTGTCTCGCCGTTATAGCCCCACGGCTATTACTCCGGAGCCGGAGACCATCCTTCCCACCTCGTGCCTGGTAACGGCACACAGCTGGAGAATAGGGAAACAGGTCCGGGAGGTGCATCATTCCCAGCTGAAGGAGGTCGGAATACCTTATGCCCAAATGTTTGGGGCGGCCGGTCGGCCATCCTCAAGACCACCTCCAGGTATCGAAGACAAGCGGATCGCCACCGGACCCCGGCTCCCCGGTATCATCTCGGGCAGAAGGTATGGCTGTCCACCTGGGATCTGCCCCTCCGGGTGGAATCCTGCAAACTCTTCCCCCAGTTTATCGGCCCGTTTCCCATCTCCAAAATCATTAGCCCCTCTGCTGTTCGTCTTCTGTTGCCCCGGACCCTTCGTATACATCCTACCTTTCAAGTGTCCAGAGTTAAACATGTCTCACAGCCCTTTGTCTCCTGTTTTTCCCCTTGCTTCTGTCTTGTCCAGTTTTGACCTTTCTGCCTGCCCTGACTCTAAGCCTGCCAACCGTCCCATACCTTTGTCCCACTACTCTGGTTTACCGATATAAAGAAATGGAATAGAGCTAAGCACAGGCAAAATCCTAGAGGAAAACCAGGTTCAGTCTGCTTTCCAACAAACACTGGGAGACAAATTCACCTTTCAGCAGGACAATAACCTAAAACATAAATATACACTGGACTTGCTGACCAAGACGACATTAAATGTTCCTGAGTGGCAGTTTTGACTTAAAGCGGCTTGAAAATCTATGGCAAGACTTGAAAATGGCTTGAAGATTTTTTTAAAGGATAATGTGCAAATTAGAGGTCGACCGATTATGATTTTTCAACGCCGATACCGATACTGATTATTGGAGGATTAAAAAAAACTGATACTGATTAATCGGCTGATTTTTATATATATATATATATATATATATATATATATATATATATTTATAATAATGACAATTACAACAATACTGAATGAACAATGAACACTTTTATTTTAACTTAAAATACATAAAATCTATTTAGTCTCAAATCAATAATGAAACATGCTCAATTTGGTTTAAATAATGCAAAAACACAGTGTTGAAGAAGAAAGTAAAAAGTAACATGTGCCATGTAAAAAGCTAACGTTTAAGTTCCTTTCTCAGAACATATGAAAGCTGGTGGTTCAATATTCCCAGTTAAGAAGTTTTAGGTTGTAGTTATTTTAGGAATTATGACGTGTCGACTATTTCTCTCTATACTATATGTATATACACCTTTGACTATTGGATGTTCTTATAGGCACTTTAGTATTAGTATTGCCAGCCTAATCTCAGGAGTTGATAGGCTTGAAGTGTTACGGCTTTCTTCCGTCGAAGGAGAGGCGGACCAAAATGCAGTGTGGTTATTTTGATACGTTTAATAAAATATAAACATGAACCATACAAAACAATAAACGTAACGTGAAAACCTAAACAGCTTATATCTGGTGCAAACAAACACTGAGGCAGGAACAATCACCCATGAAACACTCAAAGAATTTGGCTGCCTAAATATGGTTCCCAATCAGAGACAACGATAAACACCTGCCTCTGATTGAGAACCACTCCAGACAGCCATAGACTATTCTAGATAACCCCACTATACCACAATCCCAATACCTACAAAACCCCCAAGACAAAACACACCACATAATAAACCCATGTCACACCCTGGCCTAACCAAAATAATAAAGAAAACACAAAATACTAAGACCAGGGCGTGACATGAAGTCATAAACAGCGCTGTGCTTCAAGCATTGCAAAGAGCTGTTGGCAAACGCAGTAAAGTTTGAATGAATGCTTACAAGCCTGCTGCTGCCTACCACCACTCAGTCAGACTGCACTTTCAAATATCAAATCATAGACTTAATTATAATATAATAAACACAGAAATATGAGCCTACGGTCATAATTTGGTCAAATTCGGAAACTATCATTTTGTAAACAAAATGTTTATTATTTCAGTGAAATAATTAAGTATAAATATTGCTGTTACATTGCACAGCCTTCAATGTTATGTCATAATTATGTAAAATTCTGGCAAATTAGTTCGCAACGAGCCAGGCAGCCCAAACTGTTGCATATACCCTGACTCTGCTTACACTGAACGCAAGAGTAGTGACACAATTTCCCTAGTGAATATTGCCTGCTAACATGAATTTCTAAATTATTTCTAAACTAAATATGCAGGTTTAAAAAAATATACTTCTGTGTATTGATTTTAAGAAAGGCATTTATGTTTATGGTTAGGTACATTGGTGCAACGATAGTGCTTTATTTGCGAATGCGCTTGTTAAATCATCACCCGTTTGGCGAAGTAGGCTGTGATTCGATGATGAATTAAAAGCCACCGCATTGATTATATGCAACGCAGGACTAGCTAGTTACAGTGCCTTGCGAAAGTATTCGGCCCCCTTGAACTTTGCGACCTTTTGGCACATTTCAGGCTTCAAACATAAATACAGTGCCTTGCGAAAGTATTCGGCCCCCTTGAACTTTGCGACCTTTTGCCACATTACAGGCTTCAAACATAAATATATAAAACTGTATTTTTTTGTGAAGAATCAACAACAAGTGGGACACAATCATGAAGTGGAACGACATTTATTGGATATTTCTAACTTTTTTAACAAATCAAAAACTGAAAAATTGGGCGTGCAAAATTATTCAGCCCCCTTAAGTTAATACTTTGTAGCGCCACCTTTTGCTGCGATTACAGCTGTAAGTCGCTTGGGGTATGTCTCTATCAGTTTTGCACATCGAGAGACTGACATTTTTTCCCATTCCTCCTTGCAAAACAGCTCGAGCTCAGTGAGGTTGGATGGAGAGCATTTGTGAACAGCAGTTTTCAGTTCTTTCCACAGATTCTCGATTGGATTCAGGTCTGGACTTTGACTTGGCCATTCTAACACCTGGATATTTTTGAACCATTCCATTGTAGATTTTGCTTTATGTTTTGGATCATTGTCTTGTTGGAAGACAAATCTCCGTCCCAGTCTCAGGTCTTTTGCAGACTCCATCAGGTTTTCTTCCAGAATGGTCCTGTATTTGGCTCCATCCATCTTCCCATCAATTTCAACCATCTTCCCTGTCCCTGCTGAAGAAAAGCAGGCCCAAACCATGATGCTGCCACCACCATGTTTGACAGTGGGGATGGTGTGTTCAGGGTGATGAGCTGTGTTGCTTTTACGCCAAACATAACGTTTTGCATTGTTGCCAAAAAGTTCAATTTTGGTTTCATCTGACCAGAGCACCTTCTTCCACATGTTTGGTGTGTCTCCCAGGTGGCTTGTGGCAAACTTTAAACGACACTTTTTATGGATATCTTTAAGAAATGGCTTTCTTCTTGCCACTCTTCCATAAAGGCCAGATTTGTGCAATATACGACTGACTGATTGTTGTCCTATGGACAGAGTCTCCCACCTCAGCTGTAGATCTCTGCAGTTCATCCAGAGTGATCATGGGCCTCTTGGCTGCATCTCTGATCAGTCTTCTCCTTGTATGAGCTGAAAGTTTAGAGGGACGGCCAGGTCTTGGTAGATTTGCAGTGGTCTGATACTCCTTCAATTTCAATATTATCGCTTGCACAGTGCTCCTTGGGATGTTTAAAGCTTGGGAAATATTTTTGTTTCCAAATCCGGCTTTAAACTTCTTCACAACAGTATCTCGGACCTGCCTGGTGTGTTCCTTGTTCTTCATGATGCTCTCTGCGCTTTTAACGGACCTCTGAGACTATCACAGTGCAGGTGCATTTATACGGAGACTTGATTACACACAGGTGGATTGTATTTATCATCATTAGTCATTTAGGTCAACATTGGATCATTCAGAGATCCTCACTGAACTTCTGGAGAGAGTATGCTGCACTGAAAGTAAAGGGGCTGAATAATTTTGCACGGCCAATTTTTCCGTTTTTGATTTGTTAAAAAAGTTTACAGTTTTATATCTTTATTTTATATCTTTATGTTTGAAGCCTGAAATGTGGCAAAAGGTCGCAAAGTTCAAGGGGGCCGAATACTTTCGCAAGGCACTGTAGCCTAGTAATATCATCAACCATGTGTAGTTAACTAGTGATTATGTGAAGATTGATTGTTTTTTATAAGACAAGTTTAATGCTAGCTAGCAACTTACCTTGGCTCCTTGCTTCACTCGCGAAACAGTTTCATCGTGGATTGCAATGTAATCGGCCATAATCGGCATCCAAAAATGCGAATTACCGATTGTTATGAAACCTTGAGATCGGCCCTAATTAATTGGCCATGCCGATTAATCGGTCAACCTCTAGTGCAAATATTGTGAAATCCAGGTGTGCAAAGCTCTTAAGAGACTTACCCAGAAAGACTCACAGCTGTAATCGCTCCCAAAGGTGATTCTAACACCCAGGGGTGTGAATACTTACGTAAATTAGATATTTATTTCATTTTTAATACATTTGCAAACATTTTGAAAGACATATTTTTACTTTGTCAATATGGGGTGTTGTGTGTAGATGAGTGAGACTTTTAAAATATTTAATCCATTTTGAATTTAGACTGTAACACAACAAAATGTGGAATAAATGAACAGGTATGGCACATTTCTGAAGACACTGTAAAGAGAATGATACCTGTGGCAGACTGGTTTACCACAGTAAATAGTGCACTACTGTACAACAGATGGTGATGAAAACAGACATATGGCTATGCATGCGCAATTTGAGCCTAGGACACTACAGGGCATACAAATGTAGCTGCTTCTGTGTATGAGTATGAGATCATCCATAAGCCTTGACATACAGTACCAGTCAAAAGCTTGGACACACCTACTCATTCAAGGGTTTTTCTCTATTTTTTGTACTATTTTCGACACTGTAGACAAATTGTGAAGACATCAAAACTATGAAATAACACATATGGAATCATGTACAGCGAGGGAAAAAAGTATTTGATCCCCTGCTGATTTTGTACGTTTGCCACTGACAAAGAATGGTAGGTTGAACTGTGAGAGACAGAATAACAACAAAACAATCCAGAAAAACACATGTCAAAAATGTTATAAATTGATTTGCATTTTAATGAGGGAAACAAGTATTTGACCCCTCTGCAAAACATGACTTAGTACTTGGTGGCAAAACCCTTGTTGGCAATCACAGAGGTCAGACGTTTCTTGTAGTTGGCCACCAGGTTTGCACACATCTCAGGAGGGATTTTGTCCCACTCCTCTTTGCAGATCTTCTCCAAGTCATTAAGGTTTCGAGGCTGACGTTTGGCAATTCCCTCCACATATTTTCTATGGGATTAAGGTCTGGAGACTGGCTAGGCCACTCCAGGACCTTAATGTGCTTCTTCTTGAGCCACTCCTTTGTTGCCTTTGCCGTGTGTTTTGGGTGATTGTCATGCTGGAATACCCATCCACGACCCATTTTCAATGCCCTGGCTGAGGGAAGGAGGTTCTCACCCAAGATTTGACGGTACATGGCCCCGTCCATCGTCCCTTTGATGCGGTGAAGTTGTCCTGTCCACTTAGCAAAAAAAACACCCCCAAAGCATAATGTTTCCATCTCCATGTTTGACGGGGGGTGGTGTTCTTGGGGTCATAGGCAGTATTCCTCCTCCTCAAAACACAGCGGGTTGAGTTGATGCCAAAGAGCTCCATTTTGGTCTCATCTGACCACAACACTTTCACCCAGTTGTCCTCTGAATCATTCAGATGTTCATTGGCAAACTTCAGACGGGTATGTATATGCGCTTTCTTGAGCAGGGAGACTTTGCGGGTGCTGCAGGATTTCAACCCTTCACGGCGTAGTGTGTTACCAATTGTTTTCTTGGTGACTATGGTCCCAGCTGCCTTGAGATCATTGACAAGATCCTCTCGTGTAGTTCTGGGCTGATTCCTCACCATTCTCATGCATGGAGCCCCCAGGCCGATTGCCAGTTATTTTGTGTTTCTTCCATTTCTGAATAATCGCACCAACTGCTGTCACCTTCTCACCAAGCTGCTTGCCGATGGTCTTGTAGCCCATTCCAGCCTTGTGTAGGTCTACAATCTTGTCCCTGACATCCTTGGAGAGCTCTTTGCTCTTGGCCATGGTGGAGAGTTTGGAATCTGATTGATTGATTGCATCTGTGGACAGGTGTATTTTATACAGGTAACAAACTGAGATTAGGAGCACTCCCTTTAAGAGTGTGCTCCTAATCTCAGCTCGTTACCTGTATAAAAGACACCTGGGAACCAGAAATCTTTCTGATTGAGAGGGGGTCAAATACTTATTTCCCTCATTAAAATGCAAATCAATTTATAACATTTTTGACATGCGTTTTTCTGGATTTTATTGTTGTTATTCTGTCTCTCACTGTTCAAATAAACCTACCATTACAATTATAGACTGATCATTTCTTTGTTCATGGGCAAACGTACAAAATCAGCACTCAGCAATCATACTTTTTTTCACTATAGTAACCAAAAAAGTGTTCAACAAATGAAAATATATTTTATATTCTTCAAAGTTTATTTTCCCTTGATGACAGCTTTGCACACTTTTGGCATTCTCTCAACCAGATTCACCTGGAATGCTTTTCCAACAGTCTTGAAGAAGTTCCCACATATGCTGAGCACTTGTTGGCTGCTTTTCCTTCACTCTGCGGTCCAACTCATCCCAAACCATCTCAATTGGGTTGAGGTCGATGATTGTGGAGCCCGTTTCATCTGATGCAACACTCCATCACTCTCCTTCTTGGTCAAATAGCACTTAAACAGCCTGGAGTTGTGTTGGGCCATTGTCCTTTAAAAAAACAATGATAGTCCCACTAAGCGCAAACCAGATGGGATGGCGTATCGCTGCAGAATGCTGTCGTAGCCATGTTGGTTAAGTGTGCCATGAATTCTAAACAAATCTCAGACAGTGTCACCAGCAAAGCACCCCCACACCATCACACCTCCTCCTCTATGCTTCACGGTGGGAACCACACATGCAGAGATCATCCGTTCACCCACTCTGCGTCTCACAAAGACACGGTAGTTGGAACAAAAAGTCTCAAATTTGGACTCATCAGACTAAAGGACAGATTTCCATCAGTCTAATGCCCATTGCTCTTGTTTCTTGGCCTAAGCAAGTCTCTTCTTCTTATTGGTGTCCTTCAGTAGTTATTTCTTTGCAGCCATTCCACCATGAAGGTCCTCATGAGAGCCAGTTTAATCATAGCGCTTGATGGTTTTTGCGACTGCACTTGAAGAAACTTTAAAAGTTCTTGAGATTTCCGGATTGACTGACCTTCATGTTTTAAAGTAATGATGAACTGTCATTTCGCTTTGCTTACTTGAGCTGTTATTGCCATTACATGGACTTGGTCTTCTACCAAATAGAGGTCGACCGATTATGATTTTTCAACGCCGATACCGATACTGATTATTGGAGGACCCAAAAAAGCCGATACCGATTAATCGGTGGATTTTTATCTATATATATTTGTATTAATGACAATTACAACAATACTGAATGAACACTTCAATTTTAACTTAATACATACATTTTTTAAAATGTAGTCTCAAATAAATAATGAAACAAAATAATGCAAAAATACAGTGTTGGAGAAGAAAGTAAAAGTGCAATATGTGCCAAGTAAAAAAGATAACGTTTAAGTTCCTTGCTCAGAACGAGAACATATGAAAGCTGGTGGTTCTTTTTAACATGAGTCTTCAATATTCCCAGTTAAGAAGTTTTAGATTGTAGTTATTATAGGAATTAAAGGACTATTTCTCTCTATACCATTTGTATTTCATATACCTTTGACTATTGGATGTTCTAATAGGCACTTTAGTATTGCCAGCCTAATCTCGGGAGTTGATAGGCTTGAAGTCATAAACAGCACTGTGAAGCAAGCATTGCGAAGAGCTGCTGGCAAACGCAGGAAAGTGCTGTTTGAATGAACGAGCCTGCTGCCTACCACCGCTCAGTCAGACTGCTCTATCAAATATAAAATCATAGACTTAACTATAATATAATAAACACAGAAATACGAGCCTACGGTCATTAATATGGTAAAATCCGGAAACTATCATTTTGAATACAAAACGTTTATTCTTTCAGTGAAATACGGAACCTTTCCGTATTTTATCGAACAGGTGGCATCCATAAGTCTAAATATTGCTGTTTACATTTCACAACCTTTAATGTTATGTCATAATTATGTAAAATTCTGGCAGATTAATTACGGTCTTTGTTAGGAAGAAATTGTATTCACACAGTTCGCAACGAGCCAGGCGGCCCAAACTACTGCACATACCCTGACTCTGCTTGCACAGAATGCCAGAGAAGTGACACAATTTCCATAGTTAATATTGCCTGCTAACATGCATTTATTTTAACTAAATATGCAGGTTTAAAAAATATACTTGTGTATTGACTTTAAGAAAGGCGTTGATGTTTATGGCTGGGTACATTGGTGCAACGGCAGTGCTTTTTTCACGAATGCGCTTGTTAAATCATCACCCGTTTGGCGAAGTAGGCTGTGATTCGATGATAAATTAACAGGCACCGCATTGATTATTTGCAACGCAGGACAAGCTAGTTAAACTAGTAATATCATCAACCATGTGTAGTTAACTAGTGATTATGTTAAGATTGATTGTTTTTTATAAGATAAGTTTAATGCTAGATAGCACCTTACCTTGGCTCCTTGCTGCACTCGCGTAACAGATAGTCAGCCTGCCACGTCTCCTCGTGGAGTGCAATGTAATCAGCCATAATCGGCGTCCAAAAATGCAGATTACTGATTGTTATGAAAACTTGAAATCGGCCCTAATTAATCGATCGACCTCTACCATCTTCTGTATACTACCCTACCTTGTCACAACACAACTGATTGGCTCAAACGGATTAAGAAGGAAAGAAATTCCACAAATGAACTTTTAACAAGGCACACCTGTTAATTGAAATGTATTCCAGGTGACCTCATGAAGCTGGTTGAGAGAATGCCAAGAGTGTGCAAAGCTTTCATCAAGTTAAAGGGTGGTTACTTTGAAGAATCTCAAATATATAATCTATTGTTTAACACTTTTTTGTGACTACATGATTCCCTACGTGTTATTTCATAGTGTTGATGTCTTCACTGTTATTCTACTATGTAGAAAATAGTAAAAATAAGGAAAAACCCTGGAATGAGTAGGTGTGTACAAACTTTTGACTGGTACTGTAGATCACAGGTCAGAAAAGCAGAGTCTGTCAGCTGAATTTAGAGCATCAATGAATAACCATATTCTGTCGCTTGCTTTCTCTCTCTTGCTCACACACACACACACACACACACACACACACACATCAGACAGGCATACACAACATCAAATAGGCTTCTGACAGAGTATGCAAAGTCTGCTCGAAATTTGGAGTGGTATCACAAATGATAGCTAGATCTGCACAAAATAATGCAAAAATACATATTTGGCCTCTCTACTAAGCTCCCCCTATGTCATTTCACCTGGTATAACCTCTCTTTTTGTCATAAATCATATCTCAAATTTAAATCTAAATTCCCTGGCTGAATGTGTGGTCTGTCATCCCATCACAGATAGACTACAATGATGATGTTAGAGCGTCCACATTGTATCTTTGTGTGATTTCTGAAGGCGACAATTAGGGCCATATTTCCCACTGTGCTCCGCAAGCTGAGAGGGGTTAATTCACGTTTTAACGTCGTTTCTACGGTCTAACTGAAGGCTAGCCAGATCAATCCACATTTCGCTAGCTTGATCATAAATATCCTGAACAATAACCCCGATCATGTTTAACCTCACAAGCTACACGATAACAGCTGATTACCTACATCCCAAAACCTGTTTAACCAACCCATTGTCCCGGCTCCATCCATGCTGGATAAATGATGCTAAGTTAGCTTGCTAACGTTAGGTATGCTAGCTGTCCGCATTCGTCTGCTGTGATGTTGATTGCTGCGCGACTTACCGATTCCTGTTTATAGATTCAATTTCCCAAATAGTTTTGTTCCGCGCTAGTGAAATTTCGACTAGTCTTTCAACCCAATGCTCAAGAATAAACGATGGATGTCCAACATAGAGAAGCAAAGATGTAGGAAACGGGTCATGTGATTTGTCTGAGTACCTCTTTCCCTCTGTCTCTCTCTGCCTCTCTCTCTCTCTCTCTCTCTCTAGTCGAGAGCCCCCCTTTTCGTTACCAAGGCGACAAGATGAGAGAAATGTGATGCAGAACGCATGCTCAAACAGAACTTTGCCCCTAGGCAACCTTTTTGGCATCACCTGAGTATTTTTGGTCATTTTGCACAACCAATCAGTATTTGATTAGACCAAATTGTAATTGACAAAAATCTATAAAAAATCTGCATGAAAAATATATTGATCCATGTAGCCTATTTATCGAGATTAGTCATGTCTCATGTTTCATCATTTCTTTCATTTGCATTTTGGTAACTTAAAGTCATGAGAGACTATTCTCATGAAATGCTTAATAGCAAGTCTGTATACATGAATGCTAAAAAAAATATCAAATTGTTGTGTGTAAACTGAAAAGCAACAACCAAACACAATTTCATTGGTGTTGTATAATTCACTGTAGGCCTAACCAGGGTTGGTTAGGTTACTTTCTAAATGTAATCCGTTACTAGTTACCTGTCCAAAATTGTAATCAGTAAAGTAACTGTTGGATTACCCAAAGCGTAATCTGGTTACTTTCAATTACTTTTGGATTAGCCTACTTTCCCCTTAAGAGGCATTAGAAGAAGAGAAAAGGATCCATCAAACACATTTGGTGTGTCATCTTAGTGGTCTCTGACTTGTGGTCTGTCTCTCTCAGGTGGAACAAACCTAAACTTGCGCCTTTTTTAAATGCTGAAAGGTATCATAATGTTTTTTTTTCCGCAAACATCCTTTCTGAATTTAAAAGTAATCCAAGAAGTAATCATGTTTTTTTCAAAAGTATCTGTAATTTGATTACAATATTTTAGCTGGTAACGTAACTGATTACAGTTACAGTTTTTCCCCTTCAGATTACATGTAATCAGTTACTCCCCAGCCCTGGGCCTAACTACAACATTCCATACTTCAAAATGCATCGAATCAGTCACAGCACACCACAAAATTGAAAGGAGAAGCATTTGCATCCAATGATCAAATAGTACCATACTCACATATATGGCGTTTTGTTGTTAGCTCTTAGGTTCTCACACTGCTGTCTTTTGTGTTCATGTTGTCTAAGTTTGTTGGTTCTCTCTAGTCTACATTGTGTGCAGACTTTTTGCGTTGTGTCATGTGTCACTCACTTTACCCCACTGTTCCCCCAAACTTGGTTTTATCACACAGTTTTTGCATGTCTGTTACTCTTCTGAGAAGGAGCCATGTCTCAAATTCCCTCCAGTGCCTTCTCTAACCCCCCTCCTCTCTCTCTCTCTCTCTCTCTCTCTCTCTCTCTCTCTCTCTTTCTCTCTCTCGCTCTCTCTCTCTCTCTCTCTTTCTCTCTCTCTCTTTTCTGCCATCTCTCATCCTGACTCTCAGAGTAATATGTTAAGTCTGAATAAAGAGAAATTATAACCAACAAATCCGATTTTGTTTACACTACCATGTGCATGGCCTTCATTAAAACTTTTCCTCATTACTCACCCATTGACAAATACACTCGAGGATATGTGGTGATGTCATCATGTAATTGCTCTGCCTCTTCATCAACAAACATCATGCTTGAAAGAGGGTGATCCAATTCATGTGATGGTGAGATATCCATCTCTCCTGGTATGTAGCAGTCTATACCCTGGCTCTGGGGTTGGGATGGTTGCTCAGCGACCTCTGCTGAATCTGGGCCAACCTGTGATGTTTTGTGCTGCTGTTTGCCCTCCATGGACAGGAGCCAGTGCACAGTCCATTCTTCTGAGGAATATTCTGGTGGGTTTATGTTGGGCCTCTCATGGTCAAGTGGTGGAGGTGGACCTGTTTGGGTGGGTTCTAGATGAACTGGCCTTAGTCCTTGGACTCCTTTGTGATTGCCGTCATTGTTCTTCACCCTTCGTAAAGCCGATTGGACAGGATGTAAAATAGGTTTCTGTGATTGGCTGAACATTTTGGGAACGCTTCCACTGTGCAGCACACATTCATCTAGATTGAGTTTGGTGGATTCTGTAACTTGACCACTATTGATATTTTGGCAATGGTCCAAATCCAAGCCCTGTCCGTGTTTAATAGTTGATCTCTCAGGGGCCTCTGACAGGGTAGAGGGTGTGAGGGAGGCCCCCTGTGTCAGAGGTACCACCAGACATGTCTGGGAGTTGTCGCTGTTTGACCTTTTAACCCCAGACTGAAGGGCTTCCTGTTTCTGACTGACTTCTAAAAGACACCTACCCATCAAAATGCTGCTATTTGACTGGTGAGATTGATTCCGTTTCCTCTCAATGGTTTGTGTATCGGTCGGTAGACTTTGACACTGAGGTCTAGTCCAGAATTTGGGTCTTTGGAGGTTCTTGTATTTTCTACTAGGGCTGGCTTGTGCTAAAGGTTGAAATGCAGCATCTAAGATTGTCTTTGTAGACTCTTCCAGATGAGACTCTTTGGTGGTAAAGTCCTTTATGAATGTTGCTCCCTTCTTTGCCCAAGGGTTGAGGTCATAGCTGCTTCTTTTGACTTCTGTAACTGCTGCAGATGTTGATCGACTTAGGTGTTCTTTCCAAGATGGTGTCTTGGGAGGCATAGGAGGAGAAGCACTTTTACAGCATTCCTTTTGACTGAAAGGTAGTAGACCAGCATATACGCTGGCAGCCTGAGACTGAAGTCCCTTCTGAAGATGTCCAATGTGTTTTAATGTTTTTGGTGAAGCAAGGCCACATTGGGACCCCTGTCCACCCCTCTTTGACTTAAACTGAAAATGAATTGATTGAGAATCCTTCTCAACAATAATTGGAACTTTCCTCCTTGAGACAACATTTTGTCTGGCTGCCACACCTCCTGACAGAGCCGTACCTGACGGGGTTACCAGGTCATTTGGTCTTGGTTCAGATATTGTGTCAGTAACTTTTTGCTTGGAAATGCCATCCTTACCCAGAAGAAACCCAGGACTGGATTTTGTTATCCTTCCTGTTTTCCTTAGTCCGAGCCTGGCCTGCAACAAGTTCGGGTCCTGAGACTTCATGCCTCTTGTCCTGTAGGGCCCTGGCTGTTGAGATTGTGGAGAGGAATGGGTGTACGTATCAGGCGGTGTGCCTACACCTCTAGAATAAGATGTTGGTACAGGTTTCATCAACCCAGAACGTGTTACAAAGTCCATCAGAACCTCTTCGTCAAGTATGTCATGGGTTGCTGGTTTAGGGGAACACTGGTTACGATGCTCAGCCTGACCTTTAGTACTAGAGATAGGGATTGAACGGGCCCATCTTTCTTTGGCCACCGGGGAGGTCTGTTTTGTGCCTTGGCTCTCCAATGGCATTGTTTGACAGTACAGTTTTGGAGATGGGCCAAGCCGGATCTTTGGGATGGAAAGGCTTGGAGAGAGGTCTGGGTTTGTAATGATAAGTGGTGGCGAAACACTATGATTTGGAATAGGAACTTTTGGAGAGATGCTAGGATTTGGAATAGGAACTTTCCAAATAGGCTTTGGGGTAGGAAGTGATGGGGATGGGCCTAGCCTGACCTTGGGAGTGGGAAGTGTCGGAGACACACCAGGTTTGAGCTTTAGAATAGGATGTGTTGTCCTGTTGCCAAGAGTCCTCTCTGTATGAAGATGGAGTCCCTGGCTGTCAAAGGAGGAGATCTGGATGGGTTTCTTTGTGACAATAGGTGAGAGCTGGAGAGGAGGGGGCGGTGGGACTAGTAGGTGTTTCTGGGGTTGTTTGGAGGTGCAAGTTGCAAGTTGGTTATCAAAACTCATTGCAAAGAGAAATTATGAATACCTGCAAAGCCAGGCAGTTTTGATGAGTGGGGAGTGAGAGAAGGTTAATGGGAGAGAATGACATTTTATGTTAATTTAAAAAATGTTACGTTTATATATTTTATTGTACGTTTGGCAGTAGGTCTGTAAGAAACATAACTTTAATGTAAAAAGCATTGCAGAAAACTTGCATACTCAAATAGTCGTCTGCATTACATTGCAATACAGAAGACTGCAAGCCTGATCAACTAAAAATAAACAGAAAGATGAGTATACAGTTAAACAAGCACTGACCTGAGTGTATGCGATAGGCTCTATCTGGGTCGTTGACATGGAGTGAGAGAGAAAACGAGTGTGAGAGAGAGAGAGGGAGAGGGAGAGACAGGGAGAGAGAGAGAGAGAGAGAGAAAGAGAGAGAGAGAGAGAGAGGGGGGAGAGGGAGAGGCAGGGAGAACAGCTGGAAGTCGTGTGTACCAAAGTTACATTCTCCCCATTCCTCTCATCTAAAGCTGCACTGTTTCACTCACCCACTCCCACCCCCCTCATTTTGTTTGTCTATGGGAAACATAAATGTGTCTGTGGATAAATGACTACAATGCTTCCCAGTGGAGAATCTTGAAACACATCTTTGAAAAATGTTCCTCTTTTTGTGTTTGACTTTTTCCAGGGCTGAGAATTAGTGCATAACACGGGGTATTCAAGTGGTGATAAATCCATTTATTTTGTTATTTCTTATGAATATATAATTATGGTAACATGGTCAAAAGTGCAAAATGATACATACATACTTTTTTCCCACCACCCTTCAGTAAAAAAGGACAGTGCGATGAGAATAAAATACAAACGTTTTCTTAGGATCGACCTCTGAATGGATTCTTTTGGCATCTTGAACAATTTAATCATCAACCTATTTGGCACATAACTGATATCATTACTGAAAGCAATTTACAGTTTCATTCAAACACCTTTACAAATACTTCCAAACGAGAGACATCTTGATAGCAGCTGCCATATTGACATTTTCAGAAAACTGATTTTGTGGTTTCAACATTTAGAAATGTATTGCACTTTATTAGTCAGCTTCAAATGCACTAAGATACATAAACATCATGATAAATGCAGTGAATGTCTGGTTACAAAATATATGTAAAAAATTGGCACAATCATGAAATGGCACAAATATGAACATGAAAACAGGAACTATCCCTTTGTTCAAATGACCTCATTTTTTGTTTCCCCTCTCTATGAAAACGTTATTTCACATTTCAAAGGGTGACACCACCTGACCACAGTGCCTTCCTCTCAATGCTGTTTCTTCCCAGTCAGGCCTCTCACGTCCCAAACCTCTCAGGAGGTGTCTGTCTCTATCTACCATCCTGCAGTCCTCCAGTCCCAGCCCCACTCCATATGGTCAGCTTCTGTCCTTCCCGTAGTGTGTGGTCATATCATATGAGGGCATTGCCATCTTCGTCTTTGCTGTTCAAGCTCACCACCAGCGGATGGTGCTTCACAGTCTTGCTGCTCCACTTGTGTGCGTCCTGAAGCCCTGGCTCCAGGAAGTAGAGACAGGCGCCGAAGCCGGCCAGCACCAGGACCGACACCAGCAGGTAGACGGGGACGAACCAGTCCAGGAACATCCAGGACATGGTACTGTTACGGAGCGGTACAGGAGGACGGGGGACATTAGATTGTGAGCTGATGATCAAATACCAAACACAATCTACCTATTGTACACATGGTGCAGCTTAACCTGGAAGCGTACTCCTTATTCACAATCTCAAGTCAACTATTATGTGCAAGCAACTGCCCTGTCAAAATTGGCTATAAAATGGTCCTCTGTGTTAAGGTATATTAGTTGTGGCAGGCTATTGCCATTCAAATACTCTAACATGCTTCGCCACCCTTGTACTGTGTCAGTAGATTATGTCCACTGTAACTGATTGCACACATTAGCTGCTAGAGTAACTGCACATGATCATGACAAAAAATATCACCCCACGGTAGCTAGCCGGTTTCGGCACATACCTGTGGTCTCTGCTGTGCCCGCCTTCCTCTGAATATGATGTTAGTGTAAAATGGAGGAGCAATGGAGTCACTGATCAGATGATGTATTGGTCTAATGCAGCACAACCGTCAGCTGGATGGTATAATATAATCCAAGGTGATCTCTCTGTACAGATGACAGAGAGGTTCATCATACTGCTCTGGGTTCTGACGTCACATTCAAAGGGAGGGGAGGAGGGGGGCATTGCTATGACAACAGCCCTAGTGATGGGTGGAGGCGGATGTTATGCAACGGTTATTGTGGTGTTTCTTTGGGCCAGGACCCTGCAGATGTCTCCGGTCGCCTCCTCCAGCCTCTGCATGAAATCGATTCCAGTTCATTTAATGCACAAACCATCACAGAGTAAGAGGGTAATGGAGACTGCTCATCTACAAAGTACAACATGTCATGTTTTTTTTTCTCTTGACGTCCGAGACAATTACCTTTATCTGAGACAATGACTAAAATAAGACTGCAGAGCAGGAAGGATGACCTATTTATTTTCAAACTGTACCAGGAAGAAGCCTTTGTCCAATTAGTTGAATGATTGTTACTCAGCTCTAAGACCATATGTAGGAAAGATAAGCTTGATAGATCAACCTCTAATCCACTTCTCATTGGGCCACATCCAGGAAGTGGACATGTAGGTCTGCATCTGATTGGTGTGAAGCCGAACCCTATACAATTATTTTTTATAAAAATGTGTGATTTATTAAAATATGAATGCATTTCAATAGGTTCTGACCAGTAGCAAGGCAATGTAAGGCATCACCGGGTCATCAGTTGAGAGAAAACAGCCCAGTTCTAAAAAGACATGACATACAGCAACTGGTAAACATCAAGTATTCTAGCTCGACAAACTGACGTTAAAAAACTATTGGTGTGTTTTAGATACAGCACAATATAATAAATATTAGGGTTTCAAAGTCTTTAAAGTCTGTTTAGTAGTAGCAATTTATTCTGTGTCTACAGGTTTGTAAACTGATCCAGTCTCATATTATGCGTAGATTCAGCAGAATGACGTTGACACGGGCAGCACCGCAGATATTGAGATGACTGAGATACAAGACTTTGCTCTCACACAGTCCAGCTCACGGGTTCAACCAGGAATTGTTGCGGAAATGTACCCACTATGCTATTTACTTTCTGCATCTACGCCATGTCGCTGAGTCTACCTTTAATACTGCTCATGTTATGAATGGATGGATGGCACCAGGAAGGCTACAGGCACACTGCATGTATCTGAGAGCTGTAAACACTAACTAACACAGTGGGGGAGGGGCGGGGGATTATAACTTGGCTGCCTGTGTATCCTCTGCAGTGCTGTGTGAAGGAGCTTCTTTCTGGAGGAAGTCAGCGATGAGTTGGGCCACAGTCTCAGGGGTGTTCAGGTGGACATGATGATCACCAGGTACGTTAACCACCATGCCCTGAGAGACATACAAGACCAGACCAGACAGACAGACACAAAGAGGGGGGGGGGGGGGGGTGGGGGATTGAAAACAAATACATATAAACTATTCTTTCCCAAAAACCCTGCATTTGACCAATCTGAGTGCCAGTATGTAGGTCAGTGTTTGCAGCTAAAACTTCTCTGCTTAGTTATCTATACAGTACTGTAGCTGCAAGAAGCAGAGCACAATATGACTGTAGTAACAACATACAAATATTACGACAAAATGTTTGTCGCAACCATAAAAGTGACATTAGAATGTGAGGAGGACATATTTACAAAGAAACAAGGTGTATACGTAAGTATACTCACGCTTTGGTCTTTATACCCTTGAAGTAGTGTTGAGGTAAAGGTCTTCTGTTGTGGTTCAGAAAACATCTTCTCAAACCCCTCCTCCGCCCTATCAGGAGAATTAGAGAGATCTTCAAGTAAAACATATTAGCAGTAAAAATAAAAAAAATGGTGCTTGACGGTGTGGTAAAGTGTAGTTTACAATAGAAACGGTGTAATAATCCTGTAATAATTGTGAAATAGTGTAATGATGGGAAGAGTGTCCTACAGCACTACTAGAACTCTGGCCTGTATCCTGGACTGCAACTCCAGACTCTGCTCCAGACTGACACGCACAACGTTTTTCTGAAACAGAACACATTAGCATTCCTCGAAACAGATACAAATATACAAATCAACTAAAGTACGTCTTTTTTATGAGGACTATTAACACAAAAAGATTAGTCTTACCAGGTTGATTCTAAAGTCTCGGGTGAACACCACCCCTATGAAAGAAAAATAGAAAGTGTTAGGATTACTATTATATTACAATGATATGAGTACGACAGATGACAAGAAGGAGAAACAAAGTGAAAAGAGAAGAAAAAAAAGACAATGTGAGCGCGAGCGAGAGGGAGAGAATGATCATTTTACCTCCTTCAACCTGAGCGAGTCCTCGTTCTAGAAGAATGTGGGCTGACTGCTCCGAGAGAGAGGGGTTTGCTGCCAAAAGCCTGGAAGTGATTAACACATCATAGGAGTGACGCAATGACTATGATTTTCAGAGCAGAGAGATTATGGCCAGACAGCCCAACATAACAGAAGTGTCATTGTAAAACAAGGAAGTGTGGTCTTACCTCATCAATGCGTTCTCATAGGTGTAAACCTTCTCTTTCTTCTCATCTTTCTTCTTCTCAAACTCAAGCATTCCTTCAAATCCCTGTCTTATCACCGTATGCAATTCCTTCTAGGGTAAGAGACACAATGGTAGAGAGACATTATAAAATGCGGATGTCCTGAACAGTTCCAAGGAGCAAATGATAAAAGAGCGGTGAGTATTTCAGTACCGTGTCTGTGGGTAAGAATCCATAGGAGTCCAGGAGAACCACTGAATCCACCATCTCTGGATACAATGCACTGAACTGGACAAAGACAACAGGACATGGTTACACACACACCATACACATGTACTGTCTCTGGATATTGTTCATTGCGAAGAGACACATAGATATGAAACAGCATTAACATGCTTCTTTTTTTAAGATGCTTACTATTCCAGCTACATTGCCACCTGTACAATGGAGAGCACATGATCAGATGTCTGTACAGAAAGGAAAACAACAATGTCTGATCAGAACACAATGAGTGGAAGAGAGATTAACATGAAGATGAACAGTCACTCACCCATACTGTGTCCGATAATAGAGAATCTCTTCCACTGGAGAGCTGCAAACCATTTCAATGGATTAGATAGATAGATCTGCTAAATGTAGCTTCATACTTTAAAATTACACCTACCTAGGAGAGAAAGAATGAGGAAACCTCATATAGCTGTGTAACTTCACTTTCAAACATTGCTTTTCAGCTCTTACTGGAGCAAAGGTCACATTGGTCTGAATAAGCTCAAACCAGCAAGTAGCCAAGTGGTTTGAGCATTGGGCCAGTAACCGAAAGGTCGGCACTTAACCCTAATTGCTCCAGGGTCGCCCCCCAGGCAGACATTGGCCGTGACCCCATTCTCAGAGGGTGTCTCAGAGAGAGTGGGATATGCAAAAAACACATTTCCAATTCACACATGTGTGAAATAGGACAAATATATGCATCCACTAAATTCATTTCAATAATTATTAATACCTCCAATGACCCGCCGTATGTCAGCCACATAAGCAGGAAAGCTGTAGAAGACTCCAGGAGGTCTATGGGAGGAGAGGCCATGGCCAGCCATATCCACAGCTACACACTTCCACTCTGTGTGTGTGTGTGTGTGTGTGTGTGTGTGTGTGTGTATATATATATATAGAGAGAGAGAGAGAGAGAGAGAGACTGTAAGAGTATATATATATATATATATATATATATATATATATATATATATATATATATATATATATATATATATAGAGAGAGAGAGAGAGAGAGAGAGAGAGAGAGACTGTAAGAGCCTGAGACACTCCGTACTGAACAACTATGCAACTGAATGTCCTTCCAATTCCAATGACAAGTTCTCATGAATCTATTGTACAATTCTCTGTGCTGATCTAGCGGGCAGACAGCCTACACACCTTTTGGCAGCAGTGGAATGAGAGTGTTGAAAGTGCCACAGTTGTCTGCCCAGCCGTGCAGGCAGAGTATTGGTCGACCATTGTCAGGACCCCAGACCTTGCCCCTTATTTCTCCCCACGGCACTGAGCTCTGACACTGAAGAGCAATTACTGTTAAGACGCATTACTAAGCATTTAACATGACAAAACATTCAGTAATAGTGCACGAGGAAGTGTTATAAGAAGCTCAACAAACAAAGAACACACTAATGAGTTCACTAAGTTCATGTCAAGACAGCTCCCATAAATTCTGACGATCAAAAAAGGATTAATTCTTACCTGCTTGTTTCATGGTAGCTGATGTCATCAAGTGTCTGACTCCTTTCAAAGTTTGCATTATTCTGAAAGACCAACGTCAAATTCGGGTTGTTAACTAAACATAAGCACTATACGTCCACAGCATCGATATATTAAATATATATATAATAAAACGTTAGCTATGAAATAGAAACAACTATTCATGCTTATGTAACCTACGAAATGCTTCTCCATTACTTCCGGGTGAAGTGATACGTGTTATTTTGACCAATGAAACGTGAATGCGTCTCCCCCTTAGCGAATAACATTGGACAGCTAGCGGCCGGTTAAATGATTGACAAGTGCACGCGCCAATTATATGTCAGACATTATCCAATCACATTATTTATCAGGAGAACAGGGCGGGTTAACACGAGGCGTTAACAAGACGATGTGCGGTCACAAAGTATCCAGAATTATATCGTTCTAGCAATAAACCAAACAAGTGGTCAAGACTACGAACAACGTGTCTGTGTCCCCAATATATATTTTTTCCATCTGAGTATAGCTCAAGACATTGGCCTAGAGTTTGTTGCAGAATTTGTCTGTTCCAACAATTTCGTGACATGTAGCCTTATTGGCATGAAAAACAAAAATAATTTTGAAACATTTCCTGACATTTAGCCTATCGGCATAAAAAACTAGTGAGGAAATTCCAGCCTTGGAAACATTCTAGAGGTACAAGGCCTTTTAAACAAACAAAGTGGATGCTGTTGTATCTGCAAAAGGTCACCAGGTGGCAGAAATGGTAAAACCCTAAGCCTACAATAGTTTGAGAATAGATATAGGAGAGACACTTCAGAACAAACTTCCTTTTTGATATTTTTTAGGGACCATCTGTTGTTCCATGTAGTGGATATGTTATTCAATGCGCTTGTATAGGCTAATAGCAGTAAGGCTCAAAATATTTTTTTATTAAATTATTTTAAAAATATATTTTGGGGATAATTCAAGGGGTCTTAAAATTCCAAATCAAATAGCTAAATGTTCCTTGGTATGACCTTCTTAAAACAAGTCCATATAGCTCAGTAGAACAAAATAGAGTATACCATCAGTCGGTTGGGTTTAAACTTGACCTGAACTTGAACCCCAGTAAAGGAGGGAAAAGGGCTAGGGACTAAACATATCCATACTTAAATGCTCTGGCAAAACTGTCTAGTGGTCCTGGCTGCTGCCAGCAGTTATTTATAAAGCTACATGGTGACTGAAGAGAGTGGTGACTGAAGAGAGAGAAAGATAGGAGAGGAGAAAGCTACATGGTGACTGAAGAGAGAGAAAGATAGGAGAGGAGAAAGAGATGGGGATAATGCCAAAAAGAGACAGAGAGGTGTGAGATAAAGGAGAGAGAGAGAGGAAGGAAGGAAGATAGATTGTGACAATGTATAGCCTATTCATGGACATATATGAGAGTCACAGTCCTGTTTGGCCTTAGGTTCAAAAGTTTCTGTCATTGCAGTGTAACAACTGTTTTTCTCATTTGCTGACTTTTGGCAGCATTTGCCTTTGACCATGCCAATAATGTATTTGTAAAGGACAGATGCTCTTTCGCCCTGTTCAAAACAATGAGTGTGTCGTAAAAAAAAAGCAATGCTGTCGGCATCACACCACTGCTATTGTCGTATACTAAGGGTCATAGGATTGAGTCAAATGGCATTTCTTACACATTATGAACAATTGAGAGATTTATGTATGTTATTAAATTATCATACTAGGCCGAGCCTGCAAACGGTTTAGAGTTCTGAAGAACTGTAGCTATAGAGCATTACCATACCAACTTTGGAAATCATTTCTAATCAGAATTTGATAGACTTGGAAATCTTGATTTTGGAACCGTCTTTTCTTATGAACTATGAGACAATAGAATTCACAATGCAGGGAGGGACAGAAAGGAATCTAACTGGTATGGTATCATAATTTGGTAACCTAACGGGAGGGCGGGCTAGAAGGTTTAGAGGTGGAGTTAACTTGGAGAGAGAGATTGATGGTTGGTCTGGGATGAGTGCGTGAGAGGGAGGAGGAGGTATAAAAGGTATGGTTTGGGGATGGGTTTGACTATAAAGTATTTTGGAGTTTGAAATATTGACACAGGACATTTACCTGCTTTACTGGTACAGTATCAATGCTTCTATGTCACGCTTTAAAACAGGGCTGCCCAACCCTCTTCCTATAGGTTTTCAGTCCTACCCTAATTTAGCATATCTGATTCAGCTAGTTGAGGTCTTGTTGAGCAGCTAATTAGTATAATCAGGTGTGTTAAATTAGGGTTGGACTGAAAACCCACAGGATGGTAGATCTCCAGGAAGAGGGTTGGGTAGCCCTGCTTTAGAAATACATTTTTGGATCAAATGTTTATTCACTTTAATAAACAGAATGTTTAGTTTTTATCTAGCATTATTGTTGAGGCTGCAAAAGCACATTGCAGTATTAATCATGAGTGAGAGTTTGGGTGAGCTGATATTGTAACCCAAAATTAATTTCAGTAAACTACTTGAACTGTATGACATCTACTCCTGTCATCAGCTTGAATGTCAGTGTCTTCGAAGAGAAACCAACACATACATGTACACAGAATTCCATAGTCCAGAATTCTCAACCTACACTCTGGACCTCGATGCGTTTGTTCATTGTTCCCCTTCTAATCAGGGACTGATTTAGACCTGGAACACCAGGTTGGTGCAATTGATTATGCGGTAGAACAGAACCGGCAGGCTCCGGACCTTGTAGGGTAAGAGTTGAATACCCCTAGAGGCTATGCAAAGCCAACGCAGCAGTTGGACTTATGGTGCACTGATGCTGGAACATATGTCCTGACAGAACAAGTCTGCTGCCTCTACATCCAGCTATATTGTTCAGAGTAGAAAATACAACTTTGTTGGTCAGATACACATATTTAGCAGATGTTATTGCGGGTGTAGCGAAATGCTTATGTTCCTAGCTCCAACAGCGCATTAATATCTAACAATTAGCTAGTAAAGACCATGTGGAGGAGCTGATGGGGCTGTATTTTATGGCTGTCTGGACTGCCCAATTTTTGACCTATGGGTATAGAATCCTATGAGGACAAGGTCAATGAAAAGCTATTGGGAAATGACCTTTGGCTTAATTACTACAGTCCCTACACTGTTGCCTTTGAAAAGAGAACATTTAAACGAACATCTGGATTTAATATTTTATTAGTATTGGCAAGTTCAACTATCAACTTTGCATGCCATGTGTTAACGCAGTAAACAAACCAAACTAATGTAACATCCTCGTTTCTAGAGTGCTTTGGATCCACTGAGGTGGTGCTGCTGACTCACTGACTTCAGTCAGTTACTTCAACTCTCCCCTACTAATTAGCCACCTAACACTTACCACCTCTAACAATGCATGCAATCCGTAGCTACCCTCTCCCCTCCACTATGATTTATGGCTGACTGTTTCTATAGCGTTTTGCTGAGTAGGCTTGCCATATGTTAGATTAGATTAATGCATTACTGAATTGGGGTTATAATGTAAATTAAAACCATATAATTCCGTCTTTTTGGCTGCTTCATTGGTCCTGTTCATTCTGATATTATTTTGTTCCTCTACTCAGCTTCCGTCTGTCTATTCCTAACCCACTGACTGCTCCGCACAGAAAACATTAGCTTTCCTACTGTACGCGTTTGTAACAGGGCTGGGGGTCAATTGAAGGTGAATTTCAAAAAAAGAAACGCGTTGTGATTAAATAGCTGCTTGTAACGTGTACGTTAATAATCGGGAAGCAAATACAGGCAGCGAATTTATCAAATTAACGAAAAATGAGTAGCGTAAAGACATGAAACCGAAACAACAGCTGGGGAAAGAACCGACGGGAGTGACAGATATAGGGGAGGTAATCAGGAAGGCGATGGAGTCCAGGTGAGTCATGAGGCGCAGGTGAACGTAACGATGGTAGCAGCAGGTGTGCGTAATAATGAATAAACTGGCGACAACGAGCGCGAGTAAACCTGAGTGACACGTCTGAAAATGGATGCCGTTTTATTAGTTAAGACCCAAGCCCTGATTTGTACTGTATGTCATGTCACTCCTTAGTCTCCCTGTCTGTCTTTCTCAGATCATGGCTAACTTTGACATGGTGCTGGGGGCCAGTGGAGGCTGACTACAACAAACATGGAGGACTGGTTCTGAGCCGGTCAGTGGACAATATTGGTCTGTACTTTGCTCTGGCCCAGGGCGTTACGTTTTTCTTACTGATACTCAGACACATCAGCAAGATGCACGAAATGCCATGGACCAGAGCCAGACTTTACTGAGTTGGCTAAGCGATTGACTGGAGTGGTTCTGGCCATCAACTACTAGACTGTTGTGTTGAATGTAATGCTATGTAATGGGTTGATGCCAATGTGTAGATATAGCAATCAGGAATGAGTTCTTAAAAAAAATGCTGTCTGTACTGTAGACTGAACTCTCCTTACAAATCTCTCTTCCTCTCTCTCGCCTTTCCTCTAGTCTGTTTGCAGAGCACCCAGACGTTGTCGCGGGCGACCTGTCAGGGAACGCAGCAGTAGCTGCCCACGGGGCCACTGTGCTTATGAAGCTGGGTGAGCTGCTGAAAGCTAAAGGTGACCACGCTGCCATCCTTAAGCCCCTGGCAACCACCCATGCCACCAAGCATAGGATTGCCCTCAACAACTTCATGGTGAGGATGAATGATTCCAGTCTCCTCCCTTCTCTCTTTATCTGAAACTGTTTTTCCCTCTATTCATACATTTGTTGCATTCACTCCAGTTTTACCATGACACTGTCATGCTTAGTTTACTAAAATGCTGAGTGAGAAATTTCCTTTATAGTGATTTTATTCAATATGACGTTAAACATCAACATCTCTTGCTGCTCATCACTGAGATCATCTGCAACGTGATGGGTGAGAAGGCAGGGCTGGACGGGGCAGGTCACGAAGCTCTGAGGCAGGTGATGGGTGTGATCATAGCTGACATCGACGTCACCTACAAGGAGCTGGGCTTTGCTGGCTAAAGGGTTTACCTCAACGACCTACACACCCCCCCCCCCCCCCCCCCCCCCCGTGAAGCACGGGGGTGGCAGCATCATGTTGTAGGGGTGCTTTGCTGCAGGAGGGACTGCTGCACTTCACAAAATAGATGGCATCATGAGGATGGAAAATTATGTGGATATATTGAAGCAACATCTCAAGACATCAATCAGGAAGTTAAAGCTTGGTCGCAAATGGGTCTTCCAAATGGACATTGACCCCAAGCATACTTCCAAAGTTGTGGCAAAATGGCTTAAGGACAACAAAGTCAAGGTGTCATGTTGTCTTGTCTCTGTCCTTTCCCTTCACCCTGTCTCCCTCTGCTGGTCGTGTCAGGTTACCTTTTCTCCCCCGCTTTCCCCCAGCTGTCCCTTGTCTCCTCTAACTACCCATTCACCCCGTTCCCCACCTGTTCCCTTTTTCCCTCTGATTAGGTCCCTATATCTCTCTCTGTTTCTGCTCCTGTCCTTGTCGGATTCTTGTTTGTTTGTTTGTGTCATTCATGCCTGAACCAGACCATCGTCGTGTTACTGTAACCTTGTCCTGTCCTGTCGGAATCTGCCTGTCCGTCTGAGCCTACGTTTTGTTTTCGTCATTAAAGTAACTCTGTTTTGTTAATTCGCTTTTGGGTCCTCATTCACGCACCTTAACAGAAGAATCCGACCAAGAATGGACCCAGCGACTTCGGATCCTCTCCACTCAGCCGTCGAGATCCAGGGAGCGATGCTAGGCAGACACGAGCAGGAATTGTCTGCTGCTCGACATGCCGTTGAGACCCTGGCCACCCAAGTCTCCAACCTCACAGAACAGGTTCACCATCTCCGCCTCGATCCACCGGCCACTTCCAGGGCTTTCGAATCTCCGGAGCCCAGAATCAATAACCCGCCGTGTTACTCTGGGGAGCCCACTGAATGCCGCTCGTTCCTCACCCAGTGTGATATTGTGTTTTCTCTCCAGCCCAACACTTACGCCAGGAGCACTGCTCGTGTCGCCTACGTCATATCTCTCCTTACTGGACGGGCTCGTGAGTGGGGCACGGCAATCTGGGAGGCAAGGGCTGAGTGTACTAACCAGTATCAGGACTTTAAGGAGGAGATGATACGGGTTTTTGATCGATCTGTTTTTGGGGAGGAGGCTTCCAGGGCCCTGTCTTCCCTATGTCAAGGCAATCGATCCATAACAGACTACTCTATTGAGTTTCGCACTCTTGCTGCCTCCAGTGGCTGGAACGAGCCGGCTTTGCTCGCTCGTCTTCTGGAGGGTCTCCGCGCAGAGGTAAAGGATGAGATTCTCTCCCGGGAGGTTCCTTCCAGCGTGGATTCCTTGATTGAACTCGCTATTCGCATTGAGCGACGGGTTGATCTTCGTCACCGAGCTCGTGGAAAGGAGCTCGCGTTCTCCGTTGCCCCCCTCTCCGCATCACTACCATCTTCCTCTGCCGGCTCGGGAGCTGAGCCTATGCAGCTGGGAGGTATCCGCATCTCGACTAAGGAGAGGGAACGGAGAATCACCAACCGCCTCTGTCTCTATTGCGGTTCTGCTGGTCATTTTGTCACTTCATGTCCAGTAAAAGCCAGAGCTCATCAGTAAGCGGAGGGCTACTGGTGAGCGCTACTACTCCTGTCTCTCCTTCAAGATCCTGCACTACCTTGTCGGTCCAGGTTCGTCAGCTTCCTGCAGTGCCTTAATAGACTCTGGGGCGGAGGGCTGTTTTATGGACGAGACCTGGGCTCGGGAACATGACATTCCTCTCAGACAGTTAAGGGAGTCCACTGCCTTGTTCGCCCTGGATGGTAGTCCTCTCCCCAGGATTCAGCGTGAGACGCTACCTTTAACCCTCACTGTTTCTGGTAATCATAGCGAAACCATTTCTTTTTTGATTTTTCGTTCACCTTTTACACCTGTTGTTTTGGGCCATCCCTGGCTAGTTTGTCATAATCCTTCCATTAATTGGTCTAGTAATTCTATCCTCTCCTGGAACGTCTCTTGTCATGTGAAATGTTTAATGTCTGCTATCCCTCCTGTTTCCTCTGTCTCTTCTTCACAGGAGGAGCCTGGTGATTTGACAGGGGTGCCGGAGGAATATCACGATCTGCGCACGGTGTTCAGTCGGTCCAGGGCCACCTCTCTTCCTCCACACCGGTCGTATGATTGTAGTATTGATCTCCTTCCGGGAACCACTCCCCCCCGGGGTAGACTATACTCTCTGTCGGCCCCCGAACGTAAGGCTCTCGAGGATTATTTGTCTGTAGCTCTTGACTCCGGTACCATAGTCCCCTCCTCCTCTCCCGCCGGAGCGGGGTTTTTTTTTGTCAAGAAGAAGGACGGGTCTCTGCGCCCCTGCATAGATTATCGAGGGCTGAATGACATAACAGTTAAGAATCGTTATCCGCTTCCTCTTATGTCTTCAGCCTTCGAGATCCTGCAGGGAGCCAGGTTTTTCACTAAGTTGGACCTTCGTAACGCTTACCATCTCGTGCGCATCAGGGAGGGGGACGAGTGGAAGACGGCGTTTAACACTCCGTTAGGGCACTTTGAATACCGGGTTCTTCCTTTCGGCCTCGCTAACGCTCCAGCTGTCTTTCAGGCATTAGTCAATGATGTCCTGAGAGACATGCTGAACATCTTTGTTTTCGTTTACCTTGACGATATCCTGATTTTTTCACCGTCACTCCAGATTCATCTTCAGCACGTTCGACGTGTCCTCCAGCGCCTTTTAGAGAATTGTCTTTTTGTGAAGGCTGAGAAGTGCACTTTTCATGCCTCCTCCGTCACATTTCTCGGTTCTGTTATTTCCGCTGAAGGCATTAAGATGGATCCCGCTAAGGTCCAAGCTGTCATTGATTGGCCCGCTCCTAAGTCACGCGTCGAGCTGCAGCGCTTTCTCGGCTTCGCGAACTTCTATCGTCGTTTCATCCGTAATTTCGGTCAGGTGGCAGCTCCTCTCACAGCCCTTACTTCTGTCAAGACGTGCTTTAAGTGGTCCGTTTCCGCCCAGGGAGCTTTTGATCTCCTCAAGAATCGTTTTACATCCGCTCCTATCCTTGTTACACCTGACGTCTCTAGACAGTTCGTTGTCGAGGTTGACGCGTCAGAGGTGGGCGTGGGAGCCATTCTTTCTCAGCGCTCCCTCTCTGACGACAAGGTCCACCCATGCGCGTATTTTTCTCATCGCCTGTCCCCGTCGGAACGTAACTATGATGTGGGAAACCGCGAACTGCTCGCCATCCGGTTAGCCCTAGGCGAATGGCGACAGTGGTTGGAGGGGGCGACCGTTCCTTTTGTCGTTTGGACTGACCATAGGAACCTTGAGTACATCCGTTCTGCCAAACGTCTTAATGCGCGTCAGGCGCGTTGGGCGCTGTTTTTCGCTCGTTTCGAGTTCGTGATTTCTTATCGTCCGGGCTCTAAGAACACCAAGCCTGATGCTTTATCTCGTCTCTTCAGTTCTTCAGTAGCCTCCACTGACCCCGAGGGGATTCTCCCTGAGGGGCGTGTTGTCGGGTTGACTGTCTGGGGAATTGAGAGGCAGGTAAAGCAAGCGCTCACTCACACTCCGTCGCCGCGCGCTTGTCCTAGGAACCTTCTTTTCGTTCCCGTTCCTACTCGTCTGGCCGTTCTTCAGTGGGCTCACTCTGCCAAGTTAGCCGGCCACCCTGGCGTTCGGGGTACGCTTGCTTCCATTCGCCAGCGTTTTTGGTGGCCCACCCGGGAGCATGACACGCGTCGTTTCGTGGCTGCTTGTTCGGTCTGCGCGCAGACTAAGTCCGGTAACTCCCCTCCTGCCGGCCGTCTCAGGCCGCTTCCCATTCCCTCTCGACCGTGGTCTCACATCGCCTTAGATTTTGTCACCGGACTGCCTTCGTCAGCGGGGAAGACTGTTATTCTTACGGTTGTCGATAGGTTCTCTAAGGCGGCTCATTTCATTCCCCTTGCTAAGCTTCCTTCTGCTAAAGAGACGGCACAAATCATCATCGAGAATGTTTTCAGAATTCATGGCCTTCCGTCAGACGTCGTTTCGGACAGAGGTCCGCAATTCACGTCTCAATTTTGGAGGGAGTTTTGTCGTTTGATTGGGGCTTCCGTCAGTCTCTCTTCCGGCTTTCACCCCCAGTCTAACGGTCAAGCAGAACGGGCCAATCAGACTATTGGTCGCATCTTACGCAGTCTTTCTTTTCGCAACCCTGCGTCTTGGTCAGAACAGCTCCCCTGGGCAGAATACGCCCACAACTCGCTTCCTTCGTCTGCAACCGGGCTATCTCCTTTTCAGAGTAGCCTCGGGTACCAGCCTCCGCTGTTCTCATCTCAGTTCGCCGAGTCCAGCGTCCCCTCCGCTCAGGCTTTTGTCCAACGTTGCGAGCGCACCTGGAAGAGGGTCAGGTCTGCACTTTGCCGTTATAGGACGCAGACTGTGAGGGCTGCTAATAAGCGTAGAACTAAGAGTCCTAGATATTGTCGCGGTCAGAGAGTTTGGCTCTCCACTCAGAACCTTCCCCTTAAGACGGCGTCTCGCAAGTTGACCCCGCGGTTCATTGGTCCGTTCCGTATTTCTCGGGTCATTAATCCTGTCGCAGTGCGACTTCTTCTTCCACGATACCTTCGTCGCGTCCACCCGGTCTTCCATGTCTCTTGTGTTAAGCCCGTTCTTCGCGCCCCCGCTCGTCTTCCCCCCCCCCCCCCCCCCCCCATCCTTGTCGAGGGCGCACCCATCTACAGGGTCCGCAGGATTTTGGACATGCGTCCTCGGGGCCGTGGTCACCAGTACCTTGTTGATTGGGAGGGGTACGGTCCGGAGGAGAGGAGTTGGGTTCCCTCTCGGGACGTGCTGGACCGTGCGCTGATCGAGGATTTCCTCCGTTGCCGCCAGGTTTCCTCCTCGAGTGCGCCAGGAGGCGCTCGGTGAGTGGGGGGGTACTGTCATGTTGTCTTGTCTCTGTCCTTTCCCTTCACCCTGTCTCCCTCTGCTGGTCGTGTCAGGTTACCTTTTCTCCCCCGCTTTCCCCCAGCTGTCCCTTGTCTCCTCTAACTACCCATTCACCCCGTTCCCCACCTGTTCCCTTTTTCCCTCTGATTAGGTCCCTATATCTCTCTCTGTTTCTGCTCCTGTCCTTGTCGGATTCTTGTTTGTTTGTTTGTGTCATTCATGCCTGAACCAGACCATCGTCGTGTTACTGTAACCTTGTCCTGTCCTGTCGGAATCTGCCTGTCCGTCTGAGCCTACGTTTTGTTTTCGTCATTAAAGTAACTCTGTTTTGTTAATTCGCTTTTGGGTCCTCATTCACGCACCTTAACACAAGGTATTGGACTGGCCATCACAAAGCCCTGACCTCAATCCGAGAGAACTTGTGGGAAGAACTGGAAAAGCGTGTGCGAGCAAGGAGGCCTACAAACCTGACTCAGTTACACCAGGAGGAATAGGCCAAAATTCACCCAACTTATTGTTGGAAGCTTGTGGAAGGCTACGCAAAACGTTTGACCCAAGTTAAACAATTTAAAGGCAATGCTACCAAATACTAATTGAGTGTATGTAAACTTCTGATCCACTGGGAATGTGATGAAAGAAATAAAAGCTTAAATCATTCTCTCTACTATTATTCTGACATTTCACATTCTTAAAACAAAGCGGTGATCCTAACTGACCAAAGACGGGGAATTTTTACTAGGATTAAATGTCAGGAATTGTGAAAAACCGAGTTTAAATGTATTTGGCTAAGGTGTATGTAAACATCCGACTTCAACTGTATGTTTCTACACCATTTCAAATACAACAAAATACATTTGATGTTGAATCCATGTGGAAAACTTATTGGATTTGCAAAAAAAGTAGTCAATGTAAAGGAATTTCGGGAATGTTTTTTTTTTCACCCAACTATAAACCTAAATCCAGTTACATGGTTCATGTTTTTCATGTTGAATTTGTTAAACTCAATCAAATGACATTGAACTGATGTCTTTGTCCAGTGGGATAGCACACTGGAGATCTTCAACCAAGGGTTATCAAAATACCTGATCTGAACAGGAAGGGGATGTGAACTTAAGAGTTTAGGGATAGAGGAAATAGGAGGCAGGAGGGAGACTGGTAGGCGTGAGGTGGTCAGGAGTCTGCAAATAGCTGGTTCACAATTTAGAGGTTTAAAAGGATCTTAAGCACAAACATTCGTAACATATTACAAGAATGTGTTATAAAAATAACCTACAAAATGGTTGTACACAATTTTCAGGAACCTATTTTGGCTCGTGAGCACTTTCAAACCTACTGGCTGAAATTTTACTAAACCTTTATAAAAGCATCTTTAAGATTGTATCAACTAGCTAAGCCGTTTATTTCTCACAGGTCAAAGAAACACTACATAATGAAAGGTAAGGGGACATCAATTGCATGGTTCAATTGTCACTGTTGGGCGTATCCCAGAAAACGACATCCTTTCTATCATCCTGTTTCTATAGCAACCAGAAAGCAATTTGGAGGCATTGAACCAACGGCTTTCGCCAGGCAGCAGGCACTCCACCTAATGTCAGTATATTGACACAGCAACGAGACATTCTAAAAAAGTAAGTAGTGTGTAACCTCAATTATATTTACAAAGATACCAGACTTTCTTTACAAATGAGATCAAAGCAACAACAAATGTAAATGGTTAAAAGTTTACAATGTGAACAAAACCAAAAACGTATTTTAAAAAAAGGTACTAAGTGCATGGTAAACATTCTGCATATACAAACAAAATGTTAACGTTATCACATGCAGTCCACTCTATATAAACCTGTTACATATCTGTTTTAGAGACCGCAATAGCTATTGAGCACAAGTTAGTCCATGTAACTACCTGGTCAACCAGACTTGGCTCGTCCAGGTGATGTTCTGGACTGGGTTAAAGGTCAAGATCACTCAAAGTTCTGCTGGTCAATGTCAGAGGGCACAGTGCAGCGGGTCAAGGTGGACAGGTAGAGACCAGTTGCCATAGGGACAAGACCGGCCGCTACCTTGAGAATGGCCAGTAATCGGTGTGCTGCCGTGGTCACCCCCTCTGTTGTCTGAGTGGAGAAAGAAAGGTGTAGGAATAAATAATGGGAAAAAAAACATGTTTCATGAAATAACAGAATTACACACTTATAAAAGATAATGAGTTTGTATTACCTGTCAGTCTATTCATAACACAAGCTTCATTAAATAAACAAACAAACTCACAGCACTAACAAGGCAGGTCCTACAGGCTCTAGTATGGCTCAAAGTAGAGGAGACTTCATCCCTACTTGTATTTGTGAGAGGTATTGACATGTTGAAAGCACCGAGCTGTCTGTTTAAACGATTAGCACAAAGCTCAGACAACCATTCATACCCCACAAGACATGGTCTCTTCACAGTCCAAGTCCAGAACAGACTATGGGAGGCGCACAGTACTACATAGCGCCATGACTACATGGAACTCTATTCCACATCAGGTAACTGATACAAGCAGTATAATCAGATTATTATTATTTTATTTTTTTAAACATAAAAATACACCTTATGGAACAGCGGGGACTGTGAAGCAACACAAACATAGGCACAGACATGTATGCATACACACGATAACATACGCACTTGTACACAGATTTTGTGTTGTAGATGTGTGGTAGTGGAGTATGGGCCTGAGGGCACACAGTGTATTGTGAACTCTTAATGTATTGTAATGTATGTATTTGGGGCTTCCGAGTGGCACAGCGGTCTAAGGCACTGCATTTCAGTGCTATAGGTGTCACTACAGACCCTGGTTCGATTCCAGGCTGTATCACAACCGGACGTGATTGGGAGACCCTAAGGGTGGCACACAGTTGGCCCAGTGTTGTCCGGGTTTGGCCGGGGTAGGCCGTCATTGTAAATAAGAATTTGTTCTTAACTGACTTGCCTAGTTAAATAAAAGGTTAAATACAAATAAATCATGTTTTTAAAATTGTATAACTGCCTTAATTTTGCCAGACCCCAGGAAGAGTAGCTGCTGCCTTGGTAGCAAATAGTGTCACCTGTCAATCATGTCTATGCGTTAACTGATACAGTTGACTCATACCTGATCCTCTGCACACAATAAGGGGCAGTGGAGGGATGCAGCCAGCTTCCTCACAGAGACCAGCCGCTCAGGGGGCACTGACACATTACGAGCTGGAGGAGGAGACACACACACCACAGAAACACAGGTGATAGAAATCTTTCAATATAATGATGATATAATGTGATAAGCGAGGGCCTCCCGAGTGGCGCAGTGGTCTAAGGCACTGCATTGCAGTGCTAGCTGTGCCACTAGAGATCCTGGATCGAGTCCAGGCTCTGTCGCGACTGGGAGACCCATGGGGCGGCACACAATTGGCCTAGCGTCGTCCAGGTTAGGGGAGTGTTTTGACGGCAGGGATGTTCTTGTCCCATCGAGCTCTAGCAACTCCTGTGGCGGGCCAGGCGCAATGCACGCTGACACGATCGCCAGGTGTACGGTATTATGTTTGGATCACTCCAATATATTGGTATCACTCCGCGGCGGAGGGATACATCCGATGTGAGGATTTAGAGATTTACTTGTGTGTACACCTGTGTCACAGCTGGGGTCCGCCCCTATATGTATAGACCACATGGCCGCGTCATGTTCACTTTCATTTTATCGGCGGACGTCTGTATGTTTTGAGGTACAAACTTTCTGAAGTTCGCTTGGTAAGTCACTGGTAAGTGTAATATCTTGCGTGGAAGTATACTCACTGGCTGTTTGCAGCATGGAGCAGCTGGCCAGTTGGCCAGTCCCTCTTCAGTGCTCCACTCGCTGTGCATGGTTGATCTGTATCTTCCACCTGTGGTTTGTCATGCTTGCGTTACACTACGACTCCATGTGCATTAATATATTGGTGGCTCTTGCTGCCACAAACTGTAATTTTCCTTACACAACTTGCCAACTGGCTTGTTCTCTGTGTGTGTGTTGTGAATTGCCTTAACATACTGCATGTTCTTTCCCCTGCAGAGTGTAAGAGTATCGTAGTGGGCTTTCCACTACGTTGAGACATTAACTTTGGAGTTCCTTAACGGGTGTTACTCCATATGGATCTGTTTTTACTGCTTGGATATGAAACTGGTAGGTAATATTGGCGTAAATCTTTTTCTAATGTTTTATCCATTACCTGGTTGCTGTTTTTTTGTCTGCCTGTTTTTCCCCACAGGGGTCTACCCGGTGTTTGCAGCGGTACTGGGTAATTTATCCCTCACCGGTGTCATGACGTTACCCTCGTCGGGTACAGCAAGCCCCATCCCCCTCTCCCTGTCTCCTGCACCCAGGCTGCTGTGGTCAGAGAGAAGTCGTAAATTCCTGGAGGAGATTATCTCCTCATGGCCACAGTTTTGAGAGAGTGAATTTTCATAGAGAACAAAGGAATTTCTTCCACCTCACAGAACTTGAGATCTGAACAACATTTATGTTCTGGAGAAGGTATAAAAGATCGGTGAAGTAACCAGCTACAAACTGGTCCGTTTGGTACAATTTGGTGAAACTCATGGGAGACAATACCATAACACTGTTTATATAATAGCCTCAGATATGAGGTTTACATCTAATTGTTGTATAAGATGAATGAGTGAAGATGATACTGTTTGTAAAATTGTGTAATGTGATTTTGGACTGTTTAATGAACGAAACTCCAATTCCCTTTTAACTAAATCAGAGGACCGCCCATGAGCCCAGTTTGGACCTGGCGTCATGAGGCAGTCTTTTTCTGCCCTCCCGAAGAAAAGCCCCACTTATAGAATTTTTCAACAGACCATGTTTCCCTCAATTACGAGAGGACAAAGGTTGCAGACCAGCTAACCTCGATAACGAGAGGGCCAAGGTTTGAGTAGATGACTGAATATTTTAACCATACCACGTGGTTAAACTCTTAGACTATCGATACTGACAGAATAAGAACAAGTATTTTATATTAATTACTAGTCTGCAGCTAGGAATTCAGCATCATTGAACGCGAAGACCGACAACCGCCGAAAAATCTATCCATAACTACATGAATGAATGTCACTCTGAACTATCCATTCTAACCACGACAGAGTGCGGACAAACTCTCCGACAGAAACAAACTTTTCAACAGAGACCCCGACGACACACTGAGCGTAAATATATATATTGATTGCAATTGTTCCCAAATGAGTGAGTGGTCATGTGCAAAGGACTAGCATTACAAATGTTATAATTATCAACTGTGTTGTCTTATCTCAGTCGACCCCCACTTCCCTTTTGTACAACAAGCCGCGAAGACGGTTTATCCTACTAGGGAAACTCCATTATCATTTCCTTGTAACTATCTACTGTTTGTTTATGCATTTCTGTGAATTACTTAGTAAATAAATGATTTAAGACAATTGATGTATGGATGACTCATTGTGAAGACTGGGTTCGCGCAGATAACCAACAATTTACGACATTTGGAATGAGACTAACGTGAGGTAAAATAAATAATTCATTAATCAGAAGACTATTGATCAGATATCTGAAAAGTTATATTAGGAAAATTATAACGTTGTAATCTGAATATTTTCCTTGGTGCCCCGACTTCCTAGTTAATTACAGTTACATGATTAATCAATTTAAATCGCATAATAATTAGTCATTTGAATAAAGATTAATCTTCAGTTTAATGATGCCAAAGATAAGACATCGGGTTCCTATTCCTCCAAGCGTGTCACGACATAGCTCTCCCAGGGCGTCAAACCCCTGCTCTGTGGCCTTGTTGGCTTGGCTGAGCTTATGGCTTCCCTTTGTGACAGGTGTGATGGTGGCATCCCCCCTGAGCATCCGCATACCTTGTATGCACTGGCTGGAACACCCTACTGGATGCCTGTTTTGTGTGGTGTTCTCAGAATGCCTGCACCTGGCGCGATTGGAGGCCATGCGTGAGTGGGTCGGCCAGGCTCGGGCTCAGGCTGGGGACGAGCTCCCTCCCGCAGAAGTGGTGCGTCAGCGAGCTGTTAGTCCCTCTACTGGGCACAGTACCCTTCCCAGGAAGCGAGGCCGGAGCCACCGCAGGCAGAGCCCATCTGCTGCCAGTCCTGGACGGGGGCATGAGGCGACAACAGCTGTTCCCTGTTCCCCTTGCAGGAGAGTTCTGCCAGGGCGGAACCCACGACTGAAGACGGAACCCCCACCCACCCCCCGAGTATTTGATGCAGACTTGAAAGCCACACATGGGTCCCTCTTCTCTCTTGGCTGCCTTACCAACGCAGCCATGCTGCTGCAGGCCTACCTGCAGGAGGGCACATAGGAGCTCCTCTGGGAAGTGATGGAGGTGTCTTGTCTGCTTTCCCTGCTCCAGAGGGTGGGGTCCCTCTCCTGCACCATTGTCTTGTGTTAAGGGACGACAACGGGAGCAGCACAGCGTGCGGTGAAGAAACAGCCTGTTTTTCCCCCACACAGGTCTTCCCCAGTTTTTGCAGAGGTACTGGGTAATTTATCCCTCACCGGGTTCCTATTCCTCCAAAGGGGTCACGACATAAGTTCTCCCAGGGCGTCTGACCCCTGCTCCGTGGCCTTGGTGTCTTGGTTGAGCTAATGGCTTCCCTTTGTTACAGGTGTGATGGTGTCAATCGTCACCGCCATAGGGACATGCATGGGAAACCCAGGCGCTCGGGGCGCCAGAGGAGAGGCGGGCCCCGGCAGGACTCGACACACCCTTCCCGGCCACTTCTCCCGGTCTCAAAGGGCAAAGTGGGAGAGAGGGTGTGGTCCCCCTGGGTGTTGTCCACAATGCTCGAGGGGTACAGACTCCAATTCCGGTGCCGGCCCCCGTCCTTCAGGTGCCTTTCGTGTCATCACGGTGGCCAACCCCCTGAAGAAAACCCTGCGGCCGGAGATCTCCTCTTATTTTGTGGTCTCAAAAAGAGAATAAGGAGTTTTGATCGATTCTGGACCTCCACAACCTCAATGGGTACTTGAAGGTACTGAGGTTCCACATGCTGTCCCCAGCCGCGTGTTGCAGGCCGTGTCCAGGGACCAGTGGTTTGTGACGCTGGACCTTGGGGATGCGTACTTCATGTTCCTGTTCACTCAGCTCATGGGCAGTACCTCCGATTCACTTTCAAAAGGGATGGCTTACGAATTCATGATTCTTCCCTTTGGCACCCCGCACTTTCACAAAGTGACCAAGGGCAGATTGGCCAGATTACCCCCTTGGAGCAGCAGGCACATCAATACACTAGAACGCTGAGCTGTACTGCTGGCCCTGCGGTCTTTCCTTACACATCTGAAAGGAAGACATATCCTGGTGAGAACAGACAACAGCTTACATCAACCATCAGGTTGGACTGAGGTCACGCCGCCTCAATCTTACAGCACAGGAGCTCCTCTGGGCTCAGGTGCGTCTAGCGTCTCTACGCGCAGCGCACGTATCTGACATCCTGAGTGTGACAGCGGTTATGCTCTCGAGGGAGGGCCCGCCACCTTGGGACTGGAGCCTACATCCCCAGGTGGTGCAGCACCTGTGGGACAAGTTCAGGAGTGTGCAGGGGGACCGGTTTGCCTCCCTGGACAATGCACACTGCCCCCTGTGGTACTCCATGTTGGAGCCACCAGGGCCTCTGGGCTTGGATGCTCTGGCTCTCGATTGGCCAGGGCTGGAGCTTTCCGCATTCCCCCTTTTCCCCTGATCCAGGCTGAGCTGGACAGGACTAGGATGGAAGAGCATCGTCTGCTTCTGGTGGTCCCATACTGGCCCAGCCTTCTTCTGCCCCTGTTGTCTGGGACACCTTGGCAACTTCCAGAGACCATGCCTGCTGTCTCAGGCTGGGGAACTCTGTGGCATCCGATGCCGCACCGCCTCAGTCTGTGGGATTCGCCACTGAACAGTACCAATGGTCCATGTTAGGACTACAGGAGTGTGTAATGAACACCATGCAGAGCACAAGGGCGCCGGCTACAACCGCGGCATACCAGTTGTGCCGGCGGTTGTTCTGCTCTTGGTGCACTGGTATTGAGGTTATGCCCGAGTCGTGTGGGGTGCAGTATGTCCTCCAATACCTGCAGTCTCGCTTGGATGAGGGCGTGGCAGCCTCAACACAGAGGGTATTTGGCCGCAATATCTGCCTGCATTGTGGGGTGGATGGACAGGCCAGTGGGACGCCATCCCTTGGTCTCCAGGTTTTTGAAGGGGGTTCGTCGCCTGCGTCCAGTTAGGACCCGCTCACTGGTGAACTGGGATCTCAATGTAGTCTGAGGGCTAAAGGATGGACACTGGGGGGAGGAGTATATCTCTCCGCCCCAACTCTTCATTCCTCCCGAAGGTTTTGTCAGACAGGCATGTGAACATCCTTTTTATCCTGTCTGCTTATGACCTCCCGGCAGTGGCGGGGGAGTCTGACCTTCCCTCCGGCATGCTGTGCCCTGTGAGGGCACTGGCTGCCTATGTGGAGTGGACACGGTCAGTGAGAACAACAGACCAGCTCTTTGTCTGTTATGGTGAGAGAGTCCTGGGGGCTGGGCTATCAAAGCAGAAGCTCTCTCACTGGATCATGGACACGATTACGACAGCATACAGCCTGGCTGGCATGCCAGTGCTGGGATCTGTGGTGGCACATTCAACACGAGGTGTGGCTGCATCCTGGGCTCTACTGAGAGGAGTGCCCCTCACTGAGAACTGTGCTGCGGCCAGCTGGGCTTCCTCTTGCACCTTTGCTAGGTACTATCAGGTAAATGTGGCACCTCCCTCTGCAGTGGATTCAACGGTCCTGGGCGTCACCTCCCCTTCCGGGGACTGTGTCGGTGGTCCCTTCCACATTGACGGTCCCTGCATCTTGGTCCCGCACTGGGACTTCGCCGCTGGCTGACCAGGTCCCTCTAGCACCGACTAATCTGATACGGGAATACCAATATTGGAGTGAACCAATATAGTGAAACATAACGAAGGTTACATATGTAACCACGATTATGTGAGCTATATGGATCACTCCAATCCTCTACAGTGCTAGAGACTAGAGGTCGACCGATTAATCGGAATGGCCGATTAATTAGGGCTGATTTCAAGTTTTCACAACAATCGGAAATCGGTAATTTTGGACGCTGATTTTGCAGATTTTTTTTTTTTTTTTTAACTAGGCAAGTCAGTTAAGTACACATTCTTATTTTCAATGACGGCCTAGGAACGGTGGGTTAACTGCCTTGTTCAGGGGCAGAACGATATATTTTTACCTTGTCAGCTCAGGGATTCAATCTTGCAACCTTACGGTTAACTAGTCCAACGCTCTAACCACCTGCCTCACGAGGAGCCCGCCTGTTAAGAAGCCAAGGTAAGTTGCTAGCTAGCATTAAACTTAATCAATCATAATCACTAGTTATAACTACACATGGTTGATGATATTACTAGTTTATCTAGCGTGTCCTGCGTTGCATATAATCGATGTGGTGGGCATTCGCGAAAAAGGACTGTCGTTGCTCCAACGTGTACCTAACCATAAACACCAATGCCTTTCTTAAAATCAATACACAGAAGTATATATTTGTAAACCTGCATATTTAGCTAAAAGAAATCCAGGTTAGCTGGCAATATTAAGCAGGTGAAATTGTGTCACTTCTCTTGCGTTCTTTGCACGCAGAGTCAGAGTATATGCTACAGTTTGGGCCGCCTGGCTCATTGCGAACTAATTTGCCAGAATTTTACGTAATTATGACATAACATTGAAGGTTGTGCAACGTAACAGGAATATTTAGACTGGATGCCACCCGTTAGATAAAATACGGAACGATTCCATATTTCACTAAAAGAATAACCGTCTTGTTTTCGAGATGATAGTTTCCGGATTCGACCATATTAATGACCTAAGGCCCGCATTTATGTGTGTTATTATGTTATAATTAAGTTTATGATTTGACAGAGCTGTCTGACTTACCGATGTTAGGCAGCACTAGGCTCGTAAACATTCAAACAGCACTTTCATACGTTATGCCCGCAACTCTGCTGTTTATGACTTCAAGCCTATCAACTCCCGAGATTAGGCTGGTGTAACGATGTGATGTGAAATGGCTAGCTAGTTAGCGGGGTACGCACTAATAGCGTTTCAAACGTCACTCGCTCTGAGACTTGGAGTAGTTGTTCCCCTTGCTCTGCATGAGTAACGCTGCTTCGAGGGTGGCTGTTGTCGTTGTGTTCCTGGTTCAAGCCCAGGTAGGAGCGAGGAAAGGTACAGAAGCTGTTACACTGGCAATACTAAAGTGCCTATAAGAACATCCAATAGTCAAAGGTATATGAAATACAAATGGTATAGAGAGAAAAATTCCTATAATAACTACAACCTAAAACTTCTTACCTGGGAATATTGAAGACTCATGTTAAAAGTAACCACCAGCTTTCATATGTTCTCATGTTATGAGCAAGGAACTTAAACGTTAGCTTTCTTACATAGCACATAATGCACTTTTACTTTCTTCTCCAACACTTTGTTTTTGCATTATTTAAACCAAATTGAACATGTTTCATTATTTACTTGAGGCTAAATTGATTTTATTGATGTATTATATTAAGTTAAAATAAGTGTTCATTCAGTACTGTTGTAATTGTCATTATTACAACAACAAAAAAATTAAAAGCGTCCGATTAATCAGTATCGGCCTTTTTTGTCCTCCAATAATCGGTATCGGCGTTGAAAAATCATAATCGGTCGACCTCTACTCGAGACACTAAAGTTCATGGAGAATAAGAGTGCCTCCTCTCAGCTGCCCACTGCACTGAGACTAGGAAACACTGTCACCACTGAAAAATCGACGATAATCGAGAATTTCAACAAGCATTTCTCTACGGCTGCCCATGCATTCCACCTGGCTACCCAACACCTGCCAACAGCTCTGCACCCCCTGCAGCAATTGGCCCGAGCCCCCCCGCTTCCCCTTCACCCAAATGCAGACAGCTGGTGTTCTGAAAGAGTTGCAAAATCTGGATCCCTACAAATCAGCCGGGCTAAACAATCTGGACCCTCTCTTTCTAAAATTATCTGCCGCAATTGTTGCAATCCCTATTACTAGTCTGTTCAACCTCTCTTCCGCAACGCCTGAGATTCCCATAGATTGGAAGGCGGCAGCGGCCATCCCCCTCTTCAAAAGGGGAGACACTAGACCCAAACTGTTACAGACCTATAGCTATCCTGCCCTGCCCTTCTTAAGTCTTCGAAAGCCAAGTGAACAAACAGATCACCGACAATTTCGAATCCCACCGTACCTTCTCCGCTATGCAACCTGGTTTCCAAGCTGGTCACAGGTGCACCTCAGCCACGCTCAAGGTCCTAAACAATATCATAACTGCCATCGATAAAAGACAGTACTGACTGTGCAGCCGTCTTTATCGACCTGGCCAAGGCATTCGACTCTGTCATTATTGGCAGACTCAACAGCCTTGGTTTCTCTAATGACTGCCTCGTCTGGATCACCAACTACTTCTCAGAGTTCAGTGTGTCAAATCGGAGGGCCTGTTGTCCGAACCTATGGCAGTCTATGGGGGTGCCACAGGTTTCAATTCTCGGGCGGACTCTTTTCTCTGTATATATCAATGATGTCGCTCTTGCTGTGGGTGATTCTTTGATCCACCTCTACACAGACGCCATCATTCTGTATACAGCTGTTAACAAACCTCCAAACAAGCTTCAAGGGTAGCCTAGTGGTTAGAGCGTTGGACTAGTAACCGGAAGGTTGTGAGTTCAAACCCCCGAGCTGACAAGGTACAAATCTGTCGTTCTGCCCCTGAACAGGCAGTTAACCCACTGTTCCCAGGCCGTCATTGAAAATAAGAATTTGTTCTTAACTGACTTGCCTGGTTAAATAAAGGTTAAAAAAAAAAAAAAAAAAAAAAAAAAAAAAAAAAATACAACATTCCTTCCGTGGCCTCCAACTGCTCTTAACAGCTAGTAAAACGAAACGCATGCTCTTCAATCGATCGCTGCCCGCACCCGCCCGCCCGACTAGCATCACTACTCTGGACAGCTCTGACTTAGACAACTACAAATACCTAGGTGTCTGGTTAGACTGTAAACTCTCCTTCCAGACATTAAGCATCTAGAATCGACTTCCTATTTCGCAACAAAGCATCCTTCACTCATGCTGCCAAACATACCCTCGTAAAACTGACTATCCTACCGATCCTTGACTTCAGCGATGTCATTTACAATATAGCCTCCAACACTCGTCAGCAAATTTGATGCAGTCTATCACAGTGCCATCCGTTTTGTCACCAAAGCCCCATATACTACCAACCACTGCGACCTGTATGCTCTCGTTGGCTGGTCCTTGCTACATATTCGTCACCAAACCCACTGACTCCGGGCCATCTATAAGTCTTTGCTAGGTAAAGCTCCGACTTATCTCAGCTCATTAGTCACCATAGAAACACCCACCTGTAGCACGCACTTCAGCAGGTATATTTCACTGGTCATCCCCAAAGCCAACACCTCTTTTGGCCACCCTTCCTTCCAGTTCTCTGCTGCCAATGACTGGAACAAATTGCAAAAATCACTGAAGTTGGAGACTTATATCTCCCTCACTAACTTCAAGCGTCAGCTGTCAGAGCAGCTTACCGATCCCTGCAGCTGTACACAGCCCATGTGTAAATAGTTCATCCAAATATCTAACTCATACCCATATTTGTTTTTCTGCTCTTTTGCACACCAGTATTTCTACTTGCCACATATCTCACTCCAGTGTAAATTGATAAATTGTAATTACTCGCCACTATTGGTCTATTTATTGCCTTACCTCCTTACTTAATTTGCACACACTGTATACAGATTTTTCTATTGTGTTATTGACTGTACGGTTGTTTATTCCATGTGTAACCCTGTGTTGTTTTTGTCGCACTGCTTTGCTTTATCTTGGCCAGGTCACAGTTGTAAATGAGAACTTGTTCTGGCGTACCTGGTTAAATAAAAGGTGAAATTTAAAAAATAAGTAATAATATATAGAGGCACCTCAAATGATGTAGAGAACGTGTCGCAGCCATGGGATCTATATATAGGGGCAGACCCCAGCTGTGACACAGGTGTACACGGGAGTAAATCTGTAAATCCTCACCTCGGATGTATCCCTCTGCCGCGGAATGATACCAATATATTGGAGTGATCCATATTGCTCACATAACCATGGTTACATACGTAACCTTCGTTTCCTCAGACACATTGGTGCGGCTGGCTTTCGGGTTAAGCAGGCTTTGTGTGAAGAAGCAGTATGACTTGGCTGGGTTGTGTTTCGGAGGACTCCGTACCGGAGTTGCAGCGATGAGACAAGACTAACTACCAATTGGATACCATGAAATTGGGGAGAAAACAGGGTAAAAGTACAAACAAAATAAAAAATATATAATAATTGTGATAAGTGTTGATGAAAGATGGATAAAGGAGAAGGATAGACAGGCGAGTTCATTTCCTTACCACTGGTAACCAGGAAGCAGACTTTGCCCTGGAAGTAACCTGGGTCTAAATACTTGAGGGAGGTCTCTGCTGACTGGAAGCTGAGGAGAGAGAAAAGCAGTAGCATTACCACTGGAAGTGGAGGCCAGTAAAAGCCACACAATAGGTCCATCTCTCTATGGATGGTTCTTATTGTCTGTATGTGAATGTACCTGAGCTCTGAGGTTAGGTGAATGATGAAAACCACCAGATCTATCCGTGGCCGAGACTCCTCATTTTCCATGGGGAGTGGGAGGCTTCTGGCCAACCTTCTGGTACAGAAAGACAAGACTGTTAGAAGGGTTGTGACTAGATGGTATACAGCTACTTTCGTCAAGTGACTTTTCGTAGCAGGTTAGGAGAGCATTTTAGCTAACTCTAATACTTTTTTAAACCTAAATCCCCTAACATGTTATGAAAAGTCTCTTCCGTCTGTAGCTGTATACCATCTAGTCAAAACCCCTACCTAGCTCGCTAGTTGAGAACTCAATTCAGTACTTACACATTGACGTTGACAGTCTTCTCTTGAAGAACAACAGTGTCAGCTAACTTCTGCTGAAATTGCTCTTCGTTCTCCACCAGCTGGAATAAGAAACACATTCATTGAGTAACGGGTGAGTTAGCGGTGTTGTGTCAGCTATCTAACTAAGCAGATACAAATATTGACTTCTGTTTATGTAAATGTATCAATAATCTGGATAGCAGTAATGTCCCATTTGTCGTAGTGATAAGAATCTTTGCTAATTAGTTACGTTTGCTAGCTACCTAGGCCAACGTTACTTACAGGACCACTTACCAGTATGTTGGCCGTGTTTAGTCCAGGAAGTTTACTAAATGGTTTGAGTAAAGACATTTTACTTCCAAAAAGTCAAATTGTGTTATAAAGCGTTCAACAATCCTGTCGCTAAATAACAATTCATACACAACTCCAATGTTATGGTGGAATAAAATAATTTATCCATGACTTTTGTGGCGCGTAATTTCAAACTTCCGTTAAACGTCATGACGTCTTCTTCTGCTGCCATTTTCTTACGGAGCACGACTGCAATCTACTGTCTAAAAAGTGTAACTACACAAATGTAATCCTGCTGCTACCTCCACTTTGCACAATAATTCGGATATTTCTTTGATAAACAGTAAATTAAAGCTAGAAGCCATAGTTGCTACATCCATTTTTGAACGTATAAATGAATGATATATACCCATTGATTCTTGAATGTAATGTATAAATGCCTCACGAGCCAGTTTTTTTTTCAAGTCAGTTAAGAACAAATTCTTATTTTCAATGACGGCCTAGGAACAGTGGGTTAACTGCCTGTTCAGGGGCAGAACGACAGATTTTGTACCTTGTCAGCTCGGGGATTTGATCTTGCAACCTTTCGGTTATTAGTCCAATGCTCTAACCACTAGGCTACCTTGCTGAGCAAGTTTAACCTTGTTACACTCCAATGTTAATAAACAAAATGTTAATACTATATAACCTCAAAACATGGTTAACATAATTGTTTATATCATGGTAAGTCCTGTCATCCATAGCTATGAATTTGAAAGGTTACAGTTCTCCAGGCCCATCCCTCAGCTTTGTACCAAAACGCAGGCGGGGTGTCTGCTTTGTTGTTTCAACTAAGGATTCCAACATTAAGAATGGACAGGAAACATGAGTCACAATGGAAGCAGGACTTTTATTAACTTTGTAGTAGATGGCACAGCAAGGTAGATCCCCCAAACATCCACCTTGACTCACAGCAAAAGACTGTGTGTGTATGTGTGTCTGACCATGGGTTTCTGCTGAAATGTATGCATCTATTCATGGGTTTCTGCTGAATACCAATAAAGTAACAGTATGTAAAATGCTTGTGTACGTTGTCAACTATATGGAATTCTACATGGCCATATTAGTGTGAAGAGTTAAGTGGTACTCTCAAGTATGTTTATCTTTCAAAGATGTGGTTGTTCATCACTGTTTGTGTATAAATCTAAGTTGTACACACTATACGCGCTTCCCCCATATGAAACCGATCTTTGGATCCATGTTGGAACCCAGAAAATGACAACAGCATCAACATTGTCAATCATAATGATGATTAAAAAAACAGAACAGCATTTCTAAAATAAAATAATGTTTAAATGGGTAGAACATCCATCTCCCTCTACTAACCCCGTCCCAATATCCAATTATTACATGAAATAAAGTGTTGCTCCCAGTCCAACCTCCTTCCTTTCGTTCAAGATCTTTCTGCATGCTCCCGTCCTGATTTCCTTGTCCCAATTTTTCCTCTCCACCCAATTTATGTCGCACTTCAACATGAATGAACACTCACTCACCACCCTCCTGGACCCTTCCAGCCAGTCCCAATTCACTCCCTCCCACCTGGCCATAAACCTTTGATGATTGCGGATCTGAAAGGTCTGGATAGGTATAAGCAGTGTAGCTTCCACCATATTGCTTCCATCTTATAGATCTGCAAACATCTAAGGGTTATGACTCAGGTGAAGGGGTAAGGAGCCCATTAGAATGGGCTTTTTCTCCAGCTTTCTAAACCCCCCCTGCTCTAACATGACCTCGGATGTCCCCCTCTGTATCATATCTCCCCCGACTCCCTCTCCCCATCTGAGCTGGAACGTCTATCCCTCTCTAGCGACAGAGATCTCTCTCTTTCTCTCCCCCTGGCCATCATCTCTGGAGAGGTGGATCTCTCCCGGTCTTCCCTCGTCATGGGCTCGGGCCTGTCGTCTTGCTCCCGGGAGCGGGGTGGGCCCTCTCCTCCACTCTCCCTCCATCTCTCCTGGGATGAGGAGCGCCCTGAGGGTGAACGCCCTGACGGAGAGCGCTGAGATGGTGAGCGGGGTTCTCTGTCTCGGGTGTGTGAGGATCTGTCCCTGGAAGACCTGAGTAGAAGGAAACAGATCAAGAATTGGTAAAAGATCAAGCACCCGATGATAGACAAACAAAATGAAACCCAGACAAACTGTTTGGAAAGAGCTGGTTCGTATTCATTAGGGCACAGTATAGCAAAACATTTTACAATGTATAAACTGGCAAAACCAGACAACCTGGTAAAATTAAGGTAAAATAAAAAGGTAGTTGTACTGCCCTGTTTTAATCTAGTTGCTGTCTGATTTGAGTGACATAAGGGCTATGTGGGTCTTGTTCATTAGGGCACAAGGTACGTAGAAAAACATTTTGCAACGGAAAGAAAACATCCAAGTTTTTTGTTGTTCAGGCAACCTGGTAATATAAAAAAGGTAGTAGTACCTCCTGATTTCATTCAGTTCTAGTTTTAGTTGGTGCTTGATTTTAGTGACATAAGGGCTAGCTGCCATTTTCTAAGTATCACATCAGGGTTCCTGTCTGTCTGTTTGGGCCTCACCTCTTCCTCTTGCTCCTGTGAGAGTGGGAGCGCGAGCGATGCCCGTCTTTGTGTCTATGCTTACGCTCCCGTTCCCTGTCCCGCTCTCCTCCTCCCTCCTCCCTGGGACGAGAGGAGCGGTGTCGTCTCGAGCGATGGGAGGATGAGCTGCCTCCCTCCCTGTATCGTTCACCACTTCTTGATCTTGTCCTGTGAAAAAATACATCAGTGGATTGTTAAAATACAAGAGAACAAGCATTTTGAAGTATTTATTTGATGTCTGAACTGGTGGGAACAAGTCAGACTTAGCTCACCTCCGGCGATCTCTCTCCCCCCTCTCTCTTTCTCTCTCCCTCTCCCGTACACGTTCAGTTTCGCGCTCCCTCTCCTTTTCCCTCTCTCGTTCTCGCTCCAGCTCCCACTCCTTTGCTCTCTCTTCCTCCTTTTCCTCCCTTCTTCTCAGTCGCATTCCTTCTTGCTTCTCCATAACGGCTTTCTGTAGCAGGAAAAAAACAATAACATGTAACTAAGTACACAAATCCCACTTCCTGAAAAGCAAGGTAAACATCTACATAACTAGTGATATCCTACTAGGTTCTGACTACTGATATATGGTGTGTGTCTCACCCGTAGCCTGTCCAGCTTCTCCCGGATCTCAATGAATCCCAGATGCAGTTTGCCTCCGAAGTGGTCAGCCAGGCGGCGGTCATTGTCATGGAGACCTAGGTAGGCGGAGCACACCTCACACACCCGGAGCTTCTGCTGCTGGAAGCTGGACGCCGGCATCGAGTTCCTGTATACGTCCTGGGAGAAAGCAACAGTAAACCAGACTGACGTTAGAACTAGGACACTGCAAAGTTCTTAGTGCGTATGTTGCGGTGTTGAAGACTAACGTTAATTAGGACATAGTACACAAATGCCTGACCCACTTTCAAATGACTGATATTGACTGACTTTTGGGATATATTTTGAGTGCACATGTGAAATTCCTCTTATACCTGGCTGTTAAACATCTAAGAGGCCTTGCTGAAACAGGTTTGTATATACATACAAATACCCATATATACATTTTTTTTTTAACAAGTTCATCTTTATTTAATCACAGTACAATTTCTAGCTCCGATGATTGGTTGTGACCACAACCATCCTTGACCCCCTGCCAACTGACCTCTGCCTCCTTCTTCATTGCGCGAGTCTTCTCCACCTTCTCCAGGACCTCCTGTGCCTCTTCCACATTGCCCTCGCCCCCCAGCTGCTCTGCCCGAGCCAGCAGCTTACCGATCTCCTCGTTCAGCTCGTGGACCCGCTCAGCCTGTTGATACCAGAGAGAAAGGGTTAGAATTATGACACGGTGACAACCAGAGCAACAATAATCTCATTTTAATGACAGTTTCTTATACACGGTTGAAATGTCATTTTCTGAAAATAATCAGATACATTCATCTAGAAAAACCAGAACAACACATACCATGGAATTGGATTCCAACTATAGGTCAATTTACCTAATGAGCATGTGGGGAACTATCTAAGTAAGACAAACAACAGGGGTCGGTCACCTTGGCGGCAACCTCAGCGCTGATCTCATCCTGCGTCTCAGCTAGTCTCTTTTTTGCTAGCTCAGTCCTGCGGTCACAGTCAGCGATGAATGACTGAAGGTGCTCAGCAGCCTGCGGTGACAGGGGATGGCGAGGAGCATTTAAAGTTGCCAGATTAGAGAAAAAGCATCAATAGATATTACATGGAGACAAAACAGAAGGGGAGAGAAAGAGACAATCCATTGATCAACAGATCACATGGAGTTTGCATGCAGAGGAAACGTGTGTGTGTGTGTGTGTGTGGTAAACATGAATACTAGGTACGTGACAGTCCAACATGACTCACGTCAAGCTCAAAGAAGTACTCCTGTTGCTTGGATGCGATCTCGAAGTCAGCCCTGAGGGCCAGGTCGTGGACCTTCACACACTCTCCCAGGTCCATTCTCTATACGACGACAAGTAACATCCATTAAATCATTCACTCAAAGCTGTACCTACAAGTCCTGTACTCAGGAGTGCAATTGACATTGTGTTCTATAAACACTACTACACACAACCATTGTGACAAAGACAGTGTTTCATAAACTGGGGGTCACCTGATTGAAAAATGGGGTCACGCGAGAACTCCGAAATACAATAAATACATTGTGCTTGGTTCATAGAACCGGGGTTACATTAGTAAACTCCATAGCCGCTAGATGTGATTAATAAACAGCGGTTACTGTTTTCTTCCTACAAAATGTGGATCTATCTTTAGAACCGTTTAAGCTACAAAATATTATGATCCCATCACTGAAAGATAAGACTCTCAGGAACATGTGCGCTTCTTTTGTTTCCCTCTACAATGGCAGGACACAATAGAACAGAGTGGACAAGACAAGGCACTAAATCAATGATGTTCTTTTCTACACAGAAGAGCATACAAAACTATTGCCTGATGATCTTCTGAACTTCCCAATACTTCAAACCATACTTTCTTCAGATTGAAATACTGATTTGTAATAGACTGTCTATGTCTATAAGCCCCAAAGATTTACAAATGTATTTCAAAATATGGTCACGGGCCAAAAAAGTTTGGGATCCCCTGGACTGAGTAAGATGTCATGTACTCACAGTGCCGGAGAGAATGTCGTGAGGACAGGAGTCCAGCAAATGACTCTTGCAGACCCGCTCATCTGTAAATTTGATTCTCTGGCGCATGGTGTCCCCTACACGAAAATAAATCAGACAAGGGGAGAGAGTTAGTGAGCAGAGCAATGTCATGTCAATCGCAAGAAGCAATAGCTGTGTGCATACCAGACACCACCTTCCTATTATCCAAAATTGTGATTACGGTGGGTGCATATGCCCATGTGGATCATTCATTCCTGAAACCAAAGCTAGTTTAACTTTAGCAAGCTAATCTAGTCCAACGTCCAACATCTGTCCAACGTTAGCTGTAGCCAGTCAGTAGCATCTCGTGGGCCAACAATATCCCAGCTAGCAAACATCAACAATGTGACAAGGTCTGAAACGGAATGTTCCTTGTGTTTACTTTACTGTGAACACAACAAGTAGTTAGTCGTCGTTAGCATTCAGCCATTTGTCCCCAGGCTAAGGTAGCTTAGCTAGCTAACGTCAGCTAGCATAATAACAACTAGTTAAAAACATTTCCTCTGAAACATCGAGCGACACTGAAACAGTGTAGCTTGTCGTTAACTCACCATCTCTACTTGTGCCCATCAACTGGTCCAACATCGCTCGCATTTGCGCTTGAGCCGACATGTTTCTTGTTTATGTCCACGACACTACAAGCCGATGGTGTCTGCTGCATGCAGCCTCGACCACAGGCCTCTGACGGCTCGTGGACGTCGAACAACTTTTCTCAGAGAACCTCAAGTTCTCGTGACGAATAGTTTGAAACAAACTAGCTCGCTAAAACCTTTTCTTAAGACCTTCCACCACCTTAACGTTTATAATTATCAAGTTTGTAATACCAATTTACAATGCAAATATTAGGTAGCTAAGCCTATTCCGAAATGTTTCTCGTCCCCGTTCTTCTCTCAACTCGAAGTATAGCGAGGGGACAGTATGCTGAGTGGCGGGTAGTGTAATTTCAAATTCGGATTATTGAGGTAAACCCGAAGGTTTTTAGGTAGTTGTGAGACCAACCACAGTCCCTTGTTAGACCGTAAATATCATAGACATATTCGAACGTATTTATTAATTCGGTGTCCTTTATTTTTCGACTTCCTCCTCTTTCCGAGCGCGCTCTGCCTCGAAGGAAATGCTGGTTGGTTGAACAGCACAAAATGCTGCAGTCCTCGCGCGCTGGTTGGGCTGAATGGCATAAACGTCATTTTGATCGCTCTGTCGTCAGATATCGTACGCATTTCTATATTTTTTTTAAAGAAAAAAGCGCTATAATAAATGTTAGTCAATGCTAGCGCAAGTACAACTGAGTACAAGTACAAGCGCAATGAAATTGTAGCATAGATGGCATATGAATGCATATAGGCCTAAACTGGATTCTATGGGCAAGGACAGTGTGTGAGAAGCACATAATACTACAAGTCTGGAATGATCCATTCTAAATATGACTGTTCATACATTGTGCATTACATGTATTTATTAATGTCTTGTTGTTCGATCTTTGCTGTCGTCATAAAATGCATTTGGCATTCGGCCAACACCACGGATAGACATACGTCCTGAACCCACCCATAACATTGCTGTCCCGCCCACCCCAAACTGGAAAAATGGCGACAGCTGTCCTGTGGCTCTCACGGAACCTCGTATCGAGGAATACGGGGGTAGTAAGCCGTAACATCGTCTTGAAACCGTCTAACACAACGAGACTGAACCAATGTCGAAATGCGGTATCAACAGCAAATGGCGGTGTTCAACCAAAGCCGGATAAAGTGAGTTTTCATGCATGGTCAAGTCGGTTAGTAAGCAGGCTGGGTAACGCTACACATAATGTGGGAGGTTCCTGACTCTTGGAGCAGATTGACAGCAGTCTTTGCCAATCACATTTTAAGGAATTTGGAGAGACAACTGCGGGAGCCAATGAACTTGTGTATGTTTTATACGGAAGTAATTGTCATTATTTTAGCCACTTTTCGTCGAAAAATTATACCATAAAGCTAATATGTAAATGTTTTATGTAATAAAGTATTGGTTTACACAGAATATACCAGTGTAACATATGAACACAACTAGAAATACCATGGGGTATTGGAGTGTCCATTTTTAGGTCAACGTCCATATCAATTGAATTAGCCTGTTTGTGGGAAATAAAACATTTCAGATCCATAATTTATTGTATTATGAGTATGGCACCCTGAGCATCTGCATTTATTATTTGAATCAAGGAAATTGTTGAGGATTTATGCATTCTGAAAAATCCCATGTTCTCTTATCTGAGGCTTTGAACCATACACGGTATTTTGCTTGATGTGGTCATGTTTCTGTATGATAGCGGTTTTAGTTAATGTAGTAACCTTTTTTCAGATTGTAGATATTCTGAATTCCTTTCTTTCGCATGACCGCTGTTGTGATTCCCTTCCTGTACGTGGGAACTCTGATCAGCAAGAACTTTGCGGCTCTACTTGAGGAGCATGACATCTTCGTCCCTGAGGATGATGACGATGACGACTGAACCTAGGTCAGTGACGAGAAGAGAGGTATTGATACAGCTATTGATGTATAAAAGGCTAATAACATTACTAGTCCCAGGGTGACACATAGGCTACCCTAAACTAAAACATCTCTTTAATATACTATTGTCCCTAACAGTAGTTTAGAGTGCATGCGTGCAACATCTTATTTACATAATGGTATGTACCTAATCCAAACAGTCATGTTGGAACATGTTGACATGGTACCAATGATTATCTAAAAGAGAATGAAGAGAAATAATACAACTGTGAAAATTAATGACCATTGACATTGCTTGCATTTTCATTCCTTCCCAGGGTGCTTTGCAATAATGATGGCATGCCACTATGAGGAAGGAGAGAGAGATGCCCCCTACAGGAGAAGATTGCCCTCATCATGATCCACCTCTCCATCGCCTTTTTTCTCTCTTTCCTCCCTTTTAGTCCCACTTTCACCTCCTTGCCACGGATTACTACATATTATTTGATATCATTGCGAGGTCACCGCACAGTCAGACTTCACTCTTGCATGTGTCTTATTATTTACTCAATAAAGAGTCTGTGTGTCAAAAGAAATAAAAAATAACAACACGTTTGTTGGGGTATGTTCTTTGGTGTTATTTTGTGGTTGTCCCTGTCATAACGAAGAACAAACATTGTGCTATTGTATGGCTTCTTGGCTCTTCATAGCAGGTATCCAACTATCCATCCACCAACTCGATCTCTTCCTGCAGCACTGCGTTGGCCAGTCTCAGGTGTCTCTTCTTCCCTCGTGCAGTGCTGCGTTAGTCAGTCTGAGGTGCTCCATGAGGTCCCTGATCTCCAGCTCACTGTGACCCTTCATCCCAATCAGCTCGACGTACACCTCCTTGTAGCGGTCACACAAACTCTGCTTCTCCTAAAGGGGGGGGGGGGGGGTCATAGACCAACACAGAGGAGACCAGTAGAGTGACATTTCTTATCCATATTCTGTTGCGTGTGTATGTAAACACGTATGGTGGTTGAATGGTTGGTCTGGAGTGGAACAGTAGAAACGGCATATGCAAGTACCTTAGGACAAGATGAGGGAAATTTGACTAAAGATTAGTATTTGTGTTTATGGTGTGCTATCAGGATTTTTGTAAGGGTTGATCATGTGGATACAGAATATACCAGTAGTACCTTAGTTAGAGACTGCACTTCATTCCTTAGACAGCCAATCTCTTTTTGTAGGTACTCGACCTCAATCTCCTTTGCTCGTAGCAGCATCTGGAGGGCAACACAGATACATCACTTTAGTATTTTTGGTCATTTTAGTGATGCAATACTCATCAATATGAAGATTATTCCACAATTCTTTCACTAGTATCGTGTCAATGAATGAATAGTGCACCGATGTCACTGATGACCAGTACTAGTTGTTCTACATGGTTATTTTTAGGACCCCAGCAGCACGTCATTGAGGCAAGTTTTTCAGGATTTTGAATTCATCTGGTCCAGCCAATAGATGGCAGCATCTGGAGGACAACATTACAACATGACCAATCACCAATGGCTGACACAAATCTACACACCAATCAATCAATCAAACTCCAATCAAACACCAATCAAACTCGGATGTAAGCCTTGCTTCCAATCAGACCTAGTTTCAAATACTAATTCAGGAACTTCCATTACTTTTTAATACATTTTGGTCGATTATTTGTTTTTTACAAATAACCATTCAAATACTCAAATAGAAGTACTTGTTTTAGGCTGAGAATTTGAAAATAGTCATACACAGAAGAAGGCATTTAAATAACAAATAATAATAATAATAATAAAATAAAATACAGCATGTACTTGAATCCGGTTCTGCTTCCAATACAACTAATCAGAATGTCAAACTTTATTCTTACTTCCAATTCCGAGGGACTGCGCTCAAAGTTGCCAGGGGAGACGTTTCCTGACCTCTGACCTGTGATGAAGTGGCGCATGCGGCTGATCTCCTCAGTCAGACGAGCCTGCAGTTCCTGAGACAAACATGAAGAAGAAATAAAAATACTTATCACTATTGCACTGTGTGACAGTATGGTACATTGCTTACATTGATAATTAGAAAATTAATTAGAAAATTAATTTGTTGTTAATTAATCTCATGACAGACTGCTCGCTCTCACTCTTCCTCTCTCTGCTCTCTTTCTTTCTGCTCTTTCTCTCTGCTCTCTCTCCCCTCTCTCTCCTTCTTCTTTCTCTCTCTGCTCTTTCTTTCTCCCTCTCTCCTCTCTCTCTGCTCTCTTTCCCTCTGCTCTCTATCCCTCTCTCTCTCCTTCTGCTCTCTGACCTGGTTCTCTCTGCGGAGCTGTTCCATCTCTCTGTCCTTCCAGCTCAGCTCTGTTTCTCTGTCTCCTCCTCTCTGCTCGGCCCGGTTCAGCTCCAGGCACTTCTGGGAATATCTCTCTGACAGAACGTCCAACTCACTGTGGAGGGCATCAGCCTGGGGCCTGTAGAGAACCAAGAACACATGTTTAACACACATGCTTGTGGGCATGCCCACACAGATGGGCATGGCCGCCTCCATGGCCTCCAGACGCTGGCCGCAGGGGGCCCAGGGACCACACAGACTGACCATCTTCATCCCCATCTCCACACGCTCCTTACGCAGACACTCCACCTGCTGCCTGAGTGATAGCGCCTGAGAGAGAGGGAGAGGAGGAGGGGTCAAGGGGGGGATAGAGAGGGGAGGAAGATAGGGGAGAGATAGAAAGAAAGAAGGAGCGGGAAGAGGAAAGGGAAGAGGGTTGAGAGAGAGAGATGGAGAGAGAAAATAGTTGGAAAGAGGGGAGAAGAAAATGGAAGTGTGAGACATTGAGAGAGAAAGAGAGAGAGAAGGACATGTGAGAAGGGTGAGGAAAGATTCCCTAAATTATTAATTATGTATATTGAAAACATCCTTTTTGTTTCTATAATACCTTTACAAGACAGTTCTAAACGTTATGA